>NC_056728.1:381551413-381561413 GCF_019279795.1 Protopterus annectens
CCAGAGACCTAGGCTGAGCCATACATTTGACATTGTGTGTGTGTGTGTGTGTGTGTGTGTGTGTGTGTGTGTGTGTGTGTGTGTGTGTGAGATAGAGGGTTTAATTATTAATTGGGGTGTTGTGATGTGGTGTGTGTAGGTATGGGGTTACCCTAGCTGTGTTGGTGATGTGTGTGTGTATGCATGCACACAGTTCTGCCATGTGGCTGCCCTATACAGGGGTTTGTTGGACAGCAGCAGACTGTACCTGGCAGGGTGTGCAGTTCACCGTCTCTGGCCACAGACATGAGAAATGTACCTGCCAGGATTTCCACAGGCACCACCAGGTACAAGCCATGATATGATATTCTCCCTGATGATGACATATGTCCACTGGATCCAGGTCCCTCTTGGGACTGGCCAGGGCCAAGTGCATGTGGCCTGCTGTGTTGTGGTGTGGACAGTGCCCCTCTGCAGTGCTGGGGCTGGTACTGCCACTACTGGAGCGGCTCTGACTTCTTGCATGTCCACGTCGACCTCCAGCTGTTGGTGTTGCTGGTCTACATCCACTTGGCTGTCACACTACTCCCACCATATGCTCAAGCACAGGCATTCCATGGTCAATAATTCCCACCATCTCACCCAACTGTCTATCCATGACCTCTGCAAAATAACAGTGGGCACCTGTAAGATCACGGATGTTGTCAATAACAGCTGAAGTAGTAGCCCTCTGCAGCCTCAGACCCTGTCTAGTATACAATTCCATACATGCCTGTGCCTCCATGATGGCCTGAAACATGTGTCTGGTGGCACCAGATGTGGCACTTCTGCCAGGGCCAATTTGACTAGCAGCCCTCCTACCAGCACCCCTGTACATCTGCTTGAGTGGTACTCTGCCGGACATCCAGCTATGGCTGCTGTGTCCAGACACATGTGCCATAGACACCACACTGTCCTGTCCCATGACACCACTTGCCAACTATCCCTCATCTATGGCCACTGGTGATGGGATATGTATAGGCAATGTGACTGTGTGCGGGGATGAGGTGGATAACAGCGGGATGTCAAATGATGGTGTAGCTTCAGCCCCCAACAACCCTTCCTGTGCCTCAGTGCACCTATCATAATTATCAGTGTCTGCATGGACACTAACATCAGTTTGCCTGCAGGAGGGACCCTGACCCACCTCACCACCTGTGAGGGGAAAACAAGAAATGCACTTTAAGACCTGTACATCATTGCTTAACAGTACACACACACACACACACACACACACACACACACACACACACACACACACACACACACACACACACACACACACACACACACACACACACACACACACACACACACACACACACACACACACACTTACAGATGAGGTTGCACAAAGATATTACACACAGACCTCTCATTACCCATCTGTCAGCATGCATGACATATGGCACTCAACAGCATGCAGTGCAGCTATAGTCAATCCTTGTTACCAACATTATACATCTCTGTGATGCATAGGTTGTGTTAGTAGGTGATGCCCCTTACCCTGGAACACACTGCACCCATGTACACAGTATTGCTGTGCACCTGTTCATCACCCTGGCATGTACTGTGCACCATAACTCACAGATGTACACACCATTGCTGAATGTGTATATATGTGTCAGTTATATTTGCTCTGCTGCTCACAGCCCCTATGTGTCTGTCCTTCACATACCTGGAATGATATGTGGACAGATGTCATTTGTGAATGCCTGATGTCTGATTTACAGATCTCATTATCAGTGGTGCATGTATGACCAATAAAATACAATTACACTAGCAACCTTAAAACCTTACTGTGGCTATAGGGAGTGTACACACCCTAACTGACATGACACCCTCTTCCCTGATATGCCATGGGGCCACATTACTGCATAGGTTAACATTACACGAACCTGATATGTGACATATGACCTGTGCAATCAAATGCAGTATCAAACAAATGTGTTAGTTGTGCACATGCTGATTGAGATGCATATGTGTAGACACCCTTATCATGATGGTTTGTTGCACCAAGTGTTAAGTGTACTACAGCAGTCACTATTCCTGGAAGGGGTATACTAGCATGAGTCATCTGCATTTGCCAGTATTTGGTCACTCTGCTCTACAAATGTCCCCCAACTCTGCACGATTGCAAGGTCAACTCATGTGCACAGCCCTTGGAGGTCACACAGTACCAGCACTATTGCTGTGAAGTCAGAGTTACATCTGGTACAATTCATGACCTTGGCTGCATGCAGATACAGCCATTCTTAGCAAGCTTTGGATCTCTGCTTCAATTTACTGTTGTGTTTCAGGATGACACCCCCTCCCCATCCACAGCCTTTTTACAGATGCTTGCCGACTATGAGCTACACATGTGTCATTTTGCAGTGTCCCAAATTCTGAACACCATGTGTGCCGGCCTAGTCCCTGCTAATGAATGGCAAACATACAGGTGTACACTGGCACCAGCAAGGTACAGATGGGGATGGTGGGCCTGAGGTGGGGTGAGGTGTTAGTTGTGCAGCACATGTATCTTAATTGATACTGTCTGTAGGTTTCAATCTTGGTTTTGGTTCACCAGTACACATTGCAACACATGCCTTTGGGGGACTTTTGATGTTATGCATATGCTATTTGTAGAGAGCCCTGGCTGATGTTTCCTGTGGATCAACTGTCTCATCTGATTACCCTAACTCATGGGCCACACTTATGCAGAGTCCAGGTGATTGTCAACACATATACTGCACAGCCAGTACTTGCTAGACATTTCTGCACATCCTCTGTGTTGCGGCATGTTACTAGGCAGCCTGCATGACCAGTATGCAACATGTGCTGTCATCTGTTTTGGATGGACATCTGTTTATTTTCTACATTAATCTTGTCCCATACATCCTTGCTGGCATACATAACTGTCTGCACTGTTTGCCATCGTATATGCAATTGTCCGGTAAGGCTACATGTCCCACTCCTGCATGCTACCTGTTGGGTATGGGATCCATGCCATGGCTTGTAAGATGTGGGCAAGCCATGGCTGCCTCTGTTGCAGGTAAGTGAGCACATTTGATGGGCAAACATCTTGGACAGCAGACCACTTCTTGGTGTGATATTGAGGACATGTATTTGCTAGAAGGTCCATACTTATGAAGAGTGAATGCTGTCAGTACCTCAAAAGCTGCTTCCACAATATGTTATTTGGAGTGTATGCACATATGCTTCCAGTGTTTGTTAAGGTATATATTCCCCATATTTGCTGTCCTAACTTAGCATTCCATATTACATATTCATTGTTCATGTTAGGACCACATTACAGGTTGTAAGGGTTGTGGAATGCAGTATTGTGATATGCCGTTGTGTAGATCTGTAACAGTTGCCATTGTAATAGTGGTATATATACTGTTGTAGTACTGTATAAGTGTGATGTTTCAGACATGTTTCTACTGTAGGCCATTTGTCCCACCATTATGTTCATCTCTATGCACACATCTTGTAATGACAGGTTCTTAGTTATAGTGCAGGACTCTTACATGCCATTCAGATATGGCACCATGGTGACCACTGTGATGTAGTTCAGTTAACAGCAACAATAAGTGAACATGTACAGCATGCATTATGGGTAGGTGTGTTAAATGTGTGCATGGAAAATACCAGGGCCATAACATGGCCGGTGTATTGGCAAACCTGAACAAACACCATACTCACCAGCTACAGGCTGCTTCTCCAGAGGTATACCAGAGGGACCTACATAGTTGTGTGAGATGTGATGTCAGTAGCCACACCTGTGGCATCGGTATAGGGTGAGAGCAGCATTACAGTACATCAACAGTACAAACCCGCAATACTACAGATTATGCACATCTGTTTATTACTACAATGCAGCAACAGACTATATATATTTTATCTCACATATACATGCTTAAACTCTACAGATACAGATGGATACACAACAGTGGTCTACTGATGTGCCCAGTGGCCTTACCTGCACCCTCCTCATCCATTGTGTGGGTAGCACCCACCTCCACAATGCACTCCGCAGGATCTTGTGTTTGCAGATGGGCAGGTGCCTTGAGGCAGGCTAGGTGCTCCTCAGCATGTGTCAGGGGGGCTGGATGGTATGACCTCCCCATGTGGCTAGCTGGTCCCTCCTAACTGCAGCATCAGACTGAAGGGCATTGCTCATAACTGCAGTTATGCAGGCCGATATCATTTACCCTGTGGACAAGATCATTCCACAGGGCGGTCCTCTCTTGCAGATCATGGGCTGTATGTTCAAACAGGGTGTGGTAGTGCTGCACCAGGTGGTGTATGATCACCTCATTCTCCTGGAGAGGGTACACCGACAATCGCTCCTGTGACATGGTGCCCGAAAGACATAAAAAGGAAAAAAGGTCTGAGGACCTCATACTGCAATGATATAATAGTTGTTAATACATATCTCTGTCTCCCCCACAGCATATCTGCAACAACAATATGAATACACAACTCAATGGGTATGTTTACAGCAGACCTACTGTTGGGACATGTATTCTACAACACTTTGTGCAATTTGTTTGTAATCATGTTCCATATTGAAGCACTATCATTGGTGGCCTGTTACAAGCAATGTCACCTGAATGCCATTGTAAGGGCCACTATGGTTCCATATATGCATGTGTTCTGTTTGCAATGTGACTGCTGCAAATCTGGTGTTTTCTGTTAATGGGGATATCTACGCATGTTATTAGACATAATCCTGGAATGTGTGAACTATTACTACCCATATATGTTCTATAACAGTGACACAATAGCATGTTTGGGAAGACAGTTCCCAGCAAAACCACCTCTCCAACCTCATCTGGCCATGTTACCAGGCCATATCACATCTGGGACCTCATAATCTGCTGGTCCTGCACTACCTTCAGGTAGAACCACCTCAGGGGATGGTGTTCGCCCCCTTGGGATGACACACAGACAGAATCTTGTCACCCGAAGTCAGTTCCAGAGTCTGGTATATAGGGAGCTCCACAGAGACTTGGGGGATGTGCTACACCACCTTGAGGCCCTCAGTACACAATCACAGGGTCTGCATGGTCCTCCTGCTCAGCCCCCAGCCCAGGCACCTTCAGGGCTGTGAAGGTGCATTTGTGACTGCCCATGAGTGGGGACCTTGGTCCCATTATTTCCATATGGGGGCTCATGGGCTTCCACATTCCAAACACCACTCCCCATCCATGGTCTTTACCCACCACATGTGTCATTACCTCCCCTGTATGCTGTCTTGTCTGTTTTCCAACCCAACCTACCTCCCCAAATATACCTACTATCCTTCCCCAACATACCAATCTCACCTTCACAAACAAGGGCAATGTGTTCCCAACATGGATTTTACACCAGACATAACTGTCCATTTTGTACCCACTTACTACAGTATATATATATATATATATATATATATATATATATATATATATATATATATATATATATATGTGTGTGTGTGTGTATAGATATGTGTGATGTTCTCTCTCACACATATTGTGCAACACTGTCATTCAACAGTAGGGGAAATGTATTTATATATATATATATATATATATATATATATATATATATATATATATATATATACATACATATATATATATATATATATATATATATATATATATATATATATATGTGTGTGTGTGTGCATGTGTGTGTGTGTGTGTGTGTGTGTGTGTGTGTGTGTGTGTGTGTCTGTATATCTGTAGACATATATATATATATATATATATATATATATATATATATATATATATATATATATATATAGTGCATTCAAACATCAGGTCCACACTCTCTAACTGTCCTTCCTCCACAGCTGCACTGTTCTGCCATGCTACAACACAGACAGGTGTCACATGTGGACACAGCCTAACATTGGGGGGTATATATAGGGACAGATTGCAGGTAAGCCTGTTACACACCTATGGCATTTGTGCATGCTACATTATATGTTAACATGACTGTCCTGCAAGTGGTGGGGTCTGAAACTCATGTTCATAGGTTCATAGGTTCATAGGTAGGTACTAGGCTATTGGCCCTTGGGCCTATATAATTCTAGCCAAAAAGGTACCCTGGCTTTTGCCACCCAAGAAAATTATTTTCCTGTGCCCCTGTTGAGCAGAGCCACAAACGTGATCCCGGGGTGAATTTCCTATCTCCCATCCAATCATCAAGATTTTTCTTGAAGAGTGCTAATGAGGAGCTTTGTTTGATATAGATAGGTAGTTTGTTCCAGAGTATGGGAAGTCTCTGGGACAGGGCTCTATCCCTCCATCATGTTCTGTTTAATGTGGTCACAGGGTTTAGGTCCCTAGAGCATGTATCTTGGAAGGATTGGGATTTCTTTAAATGGAGCATGTCCAACATCTCTGGGTTTGACATAGCTTTGTATGTTAGGCAGAAATCGCCTCTGAGTAGGCGATATGCGACAGAGTAAAGCTAGAGTTTTTTGAGACAGTCTGCATAGGGCATCTGTTTGAGGCTGGTAATCCTCTTTGTGAGGTATTTCTGCAGCATTTCTAGTTGTAGATGTCTTGTGAGGTACATACCAAAAGGAGCGTTGTACTCTATAATGGGTCTAATGAGTGATGAGTAGAGGGAAACAATGACCTCTTTTTTTCTGGATGAGAAACCTATTGTGATGAGGTGTGCCAAACAGAAGGATTTCCTGACTACTGTGGTGATGTGTTTATCAAGTGAGAGACTACTGTCCACCTGTGTCCCAAGGTCTCTTATCACATGCTCAGTGTTAAGTAGACTACCGCCTATGTGGTAGTTCATGGGTACAGAGTTTTTATCAAAAGGGATGACACTGAACTTTTTGGCATTGAGCTTGAGGCCATGGCTTTGACACCAGGCATCTGTCTCAGTGAGGCCCTTTTGTAGGATGTCCACATCGTTAGGAGTTTCGATTATGACTCCTAGTTTACCATCATCTGTGAACTTCGTTAGCCAAAGACCTTCTGTGTTAGCCTGTACTTCTGAGAAGTAGATACCAAACAGGAGGGGACCCAGGACTGAACTCTGTGGTATTCCACTTCTCACTGGTCTGAAGTTGGATTTGGAGTCTGCTACATTCACAGTGTGGCTTCTGTCAGTGAGCCATTTGGCAACCCATCTTGTGACATAGGGATTTATACCTAGTTTAGTGAGTTTATCGATAATTCCAGAATGGAGGATGGTGTTGAAAGCCTTGTTGAGAGCTAGATAGGCTGTGTGAACCACCTTACCCTCATCTACAGCTTTGGTGACCGCTTCAAAGAAGTCTATCAGGTTTAGGAGACATGATCTGCCTTTTACAAACCTGAACTGGGTGGTGTCCAGAGTTTGGAGATTACCAATGTCATTGTTTATAAGTTCCATGATGATACATTCCATAGCCTTGCAGACCAGGCTCATCAGGCTAATGGGGCGGTAGTTCCTGTGGTCCGTGGGGGCTCCCCCTTTATGGAGTGGGATAATCGTTGCTGTGCACCATTCAGTGGGAACAAAGCCTGAGGTTAGGCTATGACTGAACATGGTACTTAGCTGGTGTGCCAGTTCATTTTGTAGTTTGTGTAGAACACAGCCTGGGATGTTGTCAGGTCCCATGGATGCTGTTTTCTTGACTTTGGAGAGTGTGTTTTTTATCTGTGCAGCCATGACTACAGGAACTTTGCATTCTTCCAATATAGAGCTGAGCCCTTTAGGGGGTGAGAGGGGGGTAAAGTTAGCACTGAACCTATCTGCCAGGATGTTGGCAATATCAGTTGATTCTGTATATTTAGTACCATTGTGCTGTAACTCAGAGAAGATCTGAGTGTTGCCATTGAGATTCTTGACATAGCTATATAATGCTTTGTGGTTGTCTTTAGAATGAGTGGCAATTTTGTTTTCATAACTAGTTTTGGAGGATGTTGAGGAATCTCAGCTTTTTACTGAGGCTGACCAGGGAGTTCCTCCAATCATGGGATTTTACTCTTCATTACAGCATTACTTCCACCACCAGCTATTTGACACACTAATATACATGTTTTGAGGTACAGAACACACACTATGATGGCTTACATCTTGTCATTCATTGCTGATCTGCACAGTTGACAGCTATGGCCCACTGCCCACAGGGCCAGACGCTATGTCCATAGCAGTTGTTCAGCAGGACATCATTACAACAACTCCTGATGGCACATATAAATCTTTCCACATCATCTATCCCATTATTATTGACCAAGTACTAAATTCAATTACATGCATATATGTTTCACATACCTGTTGTAGTATTGTCCTCTCTTCTCAGTACACTTTTATGTGTCCCCTTAGTTATATAGGGTTCTTTTGTAGTTTTAGTTGGTTTTAGATAATTTGTTTCCCTGTTTGTTTGCTTGTTGTCTCTCTCTCTCCACTACAGGGATTGAGCTGCTTTGTATAGATTGCAGCATGGATTTTGTAGGTGATGCACATGATCGGGTGATGGCCTCTGCAAGAATCAGTGTTCACTACTTGCTACTTGCATGCCAGCTGTGTAGTACTTCCATTTACCACTGTCATGGCAACCCACTACTATAAATTACTACATCATGTGGGCATTGTACCTTTACCTTTCATGTATGGAAGACATCCCTCCTGTGTGTGGGCAGCAGTGTTACAGACAGCAGGTAGCAATATCTCTTACAACAAGACTTGCAGACACAGGCCAACTACATATTTGTATAAGGTTCCAGACCTACGATCAGTATGAGTAGTGTTGTTATATGCATTGTATGCCACTAGTTTTACAGGGTTTGTATGTACATGCTAGTTTAGCATGTAATTCAGTCTGTCAGCATAGCTCTCAACTGTGGGCATATCTACATGATGGCCAGAGGATTGGCTGTTATGTTTTGTCTGTTCACCACACAGGTCTTGTCTCTGATATATCAGTGGCATTCTGTTTGTTGAGTGCTATCAGTACATGGCTACATCCATTTGTGTTTCTGACTTCATATTCCTGAATAAGGGTATGTTGCAACCAATCCTGTAACACCAGCAACTTTTACAGTGTATAACAATAGTATTGCAAATATGGCCCTGTGTCTCAGCCTCTGTCCTCCACCTATATACCAGGCGTTGTCCATATGTCATACAGTAAGAGGTTGTTAAGTAGTGGCCTATCATTATGTTGTGCTGGCATTCCTGCTATCATTCCAGTGATGTTGTGGACCCCCACACATATTTTGGGGTAGGGTCTATATATATATATATATATATATATATATATATATATATATATATATATGTATATATATATATATATATATATATATATATATATATATATATGTATGTGTGTGTGTGTGTGTGTGTGTGTGTGTGGGCTACAGCTGAACAAAACGTGTGCGACCTTGTACAGTCCAGAGGTCAGTGTATGTAACACTGTTATATGCCCTTGTAAGTCATTCTATGAGGGAGGGATATGCACCGTTTATAACCTAGGCTGTTACGACATGTTAAGGATATCAGTAGTAAGACACCTAAAGCTATATTGCTGTACATTTTCATACATTTCACCATGGGAACAGTGGAGAGCTAGTGCTTACTGTCTTATAGGCAGCTCTGTTCGTCAGTGTGATAGTGATGTTTTAAGTTAAGCATTATGTAATACATACATATTCATTGTGACAACTTAATTATTTTCCCCCTAGGGGTTGAGTACAGAGTGTAATTGGAGGCTGCTGAACTACATCTGCATTAATTAGTGTTGATTGATTCTTATCTTCCAGGCCAGTGTTTCATTATTGTTGTACTACTTGAAGGCCTTGGCCTGGACAGCAACATATGTCATGCTTTCAGATTACTCTATAGAATGTTTTGTTTGACAGTTGCATTATTCAGTTAGTATGTATTTCAAACACCTAACCGCTATACGAAATGGCATATATAACTGAAATAGTACACAAATAAACATTTCTATATATGCAAACCTGTGTGTGGTGTCATATCCTTTGACTTCTCT
>NC_056728.1:381563913-381636413 GCF_019279795.1 Protopterus annectens
AATGGTGGGAGAAGGGAACAGATTCAATTGACAACTGCTATCAAGTATATTTGTCAGTACACTACTATTCACTACTCTACATTCTGACCACACTTACACTCTACCTGGGCCATGGGGCTGCTACAGCACACCAACAGCTGTAGATATCAACATAGCAATTGCACCCTTATTTTAGTTATACACATCAGACCTTTTTCTATACCAATTTCTTTTCCTGTGGACCTGTCAAGATGAACTGTGTGCACATTACATTGCTGTTTCTATACATATTTCAATTTCACATTTTAGTTGCAGGCCCTGGAGGGTGTGTTGTGCCTTTCACATATATCTACTTGGACATTCTCTGTGTGCAGGTTTCTTGTCAACTGGGGAAGCTATCTGTGACAGCGTGACACTTGTGGGGCTTGTCTGGACCAGACTGCAGAGTGTGGATGTCTAGCTTGCATCTATTTGTAGGACTGGGGCTGGTCAACACAGCAATTGTACACCTTTCATAGTTATGCACATCATACTAGTATTTCTGTTCAGATTGCTTTACCTGTGTGCCCTGTATGGAAAATGCATGTGTTGCAGTACCTTATTTTTTTCTATTCAGATTGCAGTTTAAAACTGTAGAACCAGACTGAGATGTTAGTGGCAGTCCCTGGATTCGAACTGTACTGTGTATGCAAAATTAAACTGCAGGCTTAGTCCTTATCAGACTGAGCTACTGGGGAAGTGTTGCATTTGGCTTGTGACATTTCTATCTAGTACATATTTGTGCACAGTACTTTTATTATCACATGTTGCATTATTTGTTTTCCATTTTCAGTACATTTTATGCATACACAACAAATAGTTGTGTCACTGTTTGTGAAATGTGCACATTAGCTGGATTGCACATTTGACTGTTTTACAACTACATACTGCAATTTAGATTCCTGAGTACACAGTGTAAGTTTTAGGTCTGCACTTGTTAGCCTTATACATTTCTCAGTACATTCACAGCTACATACGGCTGAAATGGAAAGGTTAACACAGGACAATGCTGGCAGATAAACAAGTAAAACACATTCTGATGGGAATATGTACTGTTGCTTTTTTCCAGTTATTTGACAAGCCCATTCTAAAGTATGCAGACAAGCAGTGCTAAATTTGTTCACCTCAGTTAATGCATTCTGCAGGACATACACATTTCTATTTATCAGAAACAAGTGAGATGACACACACCAGTGTTTGGGATCACCTTTATTAGTTTTGACATACATATCTGTGTACGACTCAGAACTCTACAATTACTATTCCTGCATGATCTGCACAGGGGAATACTTTTCATTTCTAACTGTTACAACAGCCCTGACATGGCACTTTCTTGGCAGGTTCACTCAGACACACTCATACATAATCTAATATTCCTCTCCTGCATATTGTGCCTTATTTGCTACTGATATACGTCTTACACAGCAGCTGGGAATACTCCATTGTAAACACTGGAAGCCTGACACAGGCATTTATTCCTGACTTTTACAGCAACTGTATGGGGAGACATCACACATTAATCACACCTGCACAGTAACAAGTTGAACTTTTTCCATACTTAGAGATACATAAGACTGCATACTTACAGACAGGTGGGACATCCTGTGCTCGGGCTTCTTGGATCCACTGGTCCAAAAGTGCAGCCCTCCTCCACTTTAGGTAATGGTAATGACGTACCTGCTCACTAGTCTGGTGTATGCCAGTGGCACTGGTGAGATCACGTGCAAGCTGGTTCCAGGCATCTGCTTTGTAGTGTGAGCCCTGGTACTGACCCTGCAGCAGCCTGCCATCATGGTTTTTAACTAGGAGCCCAACCATGACCCTGGACTCCTGGATTCCCCAACGTTGTGCTCAAAAGTGCACACCTTCTCCGACACCAGCCATTTCGGTCCTGCTGTGTGCGATCCCAAATGGTTATGGCTATATTCCCACCTGTGCAGTTTAAATAGGTCTGTTTTCCCACATTTTTTGTGACAGGATAGTTTTAATATGCTGCACTATGCTTAGCTCCGTGCAAATCCACATAACAATGCTAACACCAGCTAAGCAGTACTGAATGCAGGTAAGCAATGCTTACACTAGCAAAGCATTGCTTAAATCTATTTTTTTCATTAAAGTTAAAAATTGTATTTTACATTTATATTTTAAATATTCCCACCCCTACTGTGCTATACGTGAGACATATAATTGACATCTATCATTCAAATTCCTTAAAAGTTTATTGAATAATTTGGCAGAGGAGGGATTTGAACCAAGCATGTTCTACATGCTATACTATGGCAGTACCACTGCACTCATCATTTTCTTTCGGCTGTTCCCATTAGGGGACACCACAGCAGATCATCTGTTTCCATTTCTTCCTGTCATCTGCATCTTGCTCTGTCACACCAACCACCTGCATGTCCTCTCTCACCACACCCATAAACCTTATCTTAGGCCTTCCTCTTTTCCTGTTACCTGGTAGCTTCATCCTTAGCATCTTTTTCCCAATATACTCAGCATCCCTCCTCAGCACATGTCCAAACCAACGTAATCTTGCCTCTCTGGCTTTGTCTCCAAACCTTCCAACCTGGACTGACCCTCTAATATACTTATTCTTAATCCTGTCAACCCTCGTTACACCCAGTGCAAATCTTAACATCCTTAACTCTGCCACATCCAACTCAAAATCCTGCCTTTTTGTCAATGCCACTATCTCCAACCCATATAACATAGCTGGTCTCACTACCCTCTTGTAGACCTTCCCTTTCACTTTTACAGGTACTCGTCTGTCACAAATCACTCCTGACACTCTTCTCCACCCACTCCATCCTGCCTGTACTCTCTTCTTCACCTCTCATCCACACTTACCGTTACTCTGAACTATTGACCCCAAGTATTTAAACTCCTCCACCTTCGCCACCTCTACTCTTTGCATCCTCACCATTCCTCTATCCTCCCTCTCATTCACACACATATATTCTGTCTTAGTCCTGCTGACCTTCATTCGTCTTCTCTCTAGAGCATATCTCCATCTCTCCAGGGTGTCCTCCACCTGTTCCCTATTCTCACTACAGATCACAATGTCATCTGCAAACATCATAGTCCATGGGGACTCCTGTCTGATCTCGTCTGTCAACCTGTCCATCACCATTGCAAATAAGAAAGGGCTCAGAGCTGATGCTTGATTTAACCCCACCTCCACTTTAAACGCATCCGTCACTCCCACTGCAGACCTCGCCACTGCCACACTACCCTCGTACATATCCTGTACCACTCTTACATACTTCTGTGACACTCCTGACTTCCTCATACAATACCATAACTCCTCTCTAGGCACCCTGTCATATGCTTTCTCTAAGTCTACAAAAACACAATGCAATCCCTTCTGACATTCTCTGTACTTCTCCATCAACACTCTCAGAGAAAACATCACATCTGTAGTGCTCTTTCCCAGCATGAAACCATACTGCTGTTCACTAATCATCACGTCCCTTCTTAACCTAGCTTCCACTACTCTTTCCCATAACTTCATGCTGTGACTGATCAATTTAATCCCTCTGTAGTTACTACAGCTCTGCACATCACCCTTATTCTTAAAAATCGGTACCAAAACATGTTTTCTCCATTCCTCATGCATCCTCTCATTTACTAAGATTTCATTAAACAATCTGGTTAAAAACTCCACTGCCATTTCAACTAAACACCTCCATGCTTTCACAGGTATTTCATCTGGGCCAACAGCCTTTTCATTCTTCATTCTCTTCATAGCTATCCTTACTTCCATCTTGCTAATCCATTGTACTTCATGATTCACTATCCCTACATCATCCAACCTTCTCTCCCTCTCATTCTCGCCATTTTTCAACCCCTCAAAGTACTCTTTCCATCTCCTCAACACACTCTCTTCGCTTGTGAGTATGTTTCCTCATTATCCTTTAAAATCTTTACCTGCTGCACATCTTTCCTAGCTTGGTCCCTCTGTTTAGCCAATCTGTACAGGTCCTTTTCTCCCTACTTAGTGTCCAACCTTTCATACAACTTTTCATATGCCTTATCCTTAGCCTTCCCCACCTCTCTCTTTGCCATGGACCTCATCTCCTTATACTCCTGTCTAGTTTCTTCATCTCTCTGACAATCCCACTTCTTCTTTGCCAACCTCTTTGCCTGTATACTCTTCTGTAATTCCTCATTCCACCACCATGTCTCCTTGTCGTCCTTCCTCTGTCCCGATGTGATACCAAGCACCTTTCTAGCAGTCTCCCTTACTAGCTCTGCTGTAGTTACCCAGCTATTTGTAACTCTTCACTGCCACCCAGTGCCTGGCAGTACCACTGCACTACAGCAGCTTAATGACATTTTCTAGCACAGTAGCACTTGTCTATCATTTTCAGGATTTCAACCAAGCTAAGCACATTGGTGCACCACAGAAACAAGCTGCACGGTGCTTAAACTTCAGATTTACATCCTGAAAAAAAATTATTATTCCATTTTTGTATTTTTTTACTCCTTTCCTCTTGCCCTACTGCTTCCATGCATGTAGGGCATGAGTGCACACATTTGGGGGTGTGCACTTTAAGGCTGCTGCCTTTTATGGGTGTTTGCGTTTTTTTATTTTATTTTCAGTGTCTGCTGACACTGAAATGTTAGCTATTTACATTTCAGTGTCCGCAGACACTCATTTATTTATTTTATTTATTTATTTTATTTTACATTTGTTGACCGGGATAGTCTAACTGGATATATGTCCATTTTCAGTAGAGGCCCAGGGAGAAAAGCTCCAAGCATGAACAGTGACAAAGTTTACAATATATAAAAAGACATGTAAAATCACAGTACAGAGGCAACATTGGTCAAAAGAAAAATTATACTAAACACAATAGTAAGTTTGAGCAAGACCCAATTAGGAGAGAAAACCCTTTTATTTTATCCTCACACTATGAAGGAAAGTGTAGTGACTAGAATTAGAGGCATAGGTTAGAGGAGTAGAGAAAGGGGTGAGAGCAGGAAGGGGAAAGAGATATCAGTCTGAGTTCACACATGGACAAAGCCAGTGAGTTTTAAGATGTTCTTTAAGATTTTTTTTAAATAGAGAAGTAGAAGCAAGGGTTGATATTTCAGAAGGAAGCTGATTCCAGTTTTTACCTGCTGTGTTCGAGAAAAGTGAGTCACCAGCTTTGCTCTTAGATTTAATGGAGGAAACTAGGAGCTTATTAGCAGAGCGTAGTGTAGCCAGATTTTTGTATTAGTGCCAGGCTCTAATATTATATAGTTTGACACTCATCCATGTCTGAAAGTGCCGTACGGCACTTTCAGAGTGAAGGGGGCATGTTTTAGGTGCTGAGACTGCTGACACACACCCACTGCGCTTGTTCCTGGTTTGTATCCATTTAATTTAAATAGCAGTGTGCCTTCATGCATATGCAAGGCGCGCTGCTATCCTAAACAGACACGAACCACTCTGTGCAAGAATAGCCTTATTCTTGCATGGAGATTTATTAATCCAGGGGCTTGTTAACCATTCTAAAATAACCTCTGTAGTAATACTTTAAAAGCTCACTCTATTTTCTATTATTTATCCCATAAGCCCCAAATCCCCCCTCACAAACTTAACATTACACCCTTGGCGAAATGAGTACTTGGTAAAATTGCTTCCCATAAACCCTCTAGCCTAATGGTTAACTCATTTCCAGAGGGCCTTAAAGCTTAACCTCTGGATCATTCATGAGCCAACACATCGCTAGACACAAGACTGAATGCAAGGCCAGAATGACCGTTTATGACTTTTACAACAATTCCCCGCATTTTGTTTTCCAGACACAAACCTAGCCACTGTTTGTAATTTTCTGGCTAGACTTGTTACTGGATAAGACCTGGGTTATACCCACATATAAGGCCTCCACACAGCCACCATTCAAATCCATAAGGCTTCCCATGCCCCAACCCCAAAACCTTTGGTCAAGCTTGTTTTTCTTTTTTTTTATTTATTTAAGGTATCCATCCACAATCCCCAGACTTCTTCCTACAAGGGTAAGAAAACATTTTCCATTTTAAATTAAGTATCTCAGACCTTTCCAAGAATCTCACTGGGTGCTCACCTCTAATATAAATTACAATGCATAACTAAAGGACCTCACAGTCCAAACCCATTAAACCCATGAGATACTATGACAGTAGCTATAATACCTGGATTGTTTTAATCATAGCAATAAAACCCTTTCTTTTGTTTTAGAAAATGGCAAAAACACAATTTATACTCCACTACTAAACATTGCATGCATATCCAACACTAATAAATCATTGAAATGAGTTCGCTTTTTAAGTACTCCCAGTTCAAAATGGCAGTTCACACTTTAAATGGAAATCTATAACCTAAAATTATTTTTAGCTAAAGCTCCTACTCCTTCAACCATTTGGTAATAAACCCAAGACAGACAAATCCTTAATAACCTGAGATCTCTCCACTTCTGTAACAATGCTAGATGGATGTTTTAGGGAATAAATTGTGTTTAGTGAATAAATATTGAATTTAACCCATAATACCCCAGGTTCTCTCCACAATGTAAAAGTCTATACATGAGAAGAAATAAATGATTTGAATAAGACATCTGCAAAATGAGACATGATTCACCCTACACGACTGTTTTTTTAAATTTCCATTGTGAACTGCAATGATAATTATTGATAATTATTGAAAGTTAGCAGATGGACCACAGCTCATTAGGTTCATTTGAATGATAAAACATGATAACACAATGAGTTAAAAGATGGACCTCTACACTATGTTTATTATGGACTCATAAAAAGGCATATCTGAAGAAGCTCTTTAGTGAAAGAGCTGACATACTTTTTAAGTGGTTGTATATTCATTGTAATTTTTACCAGATTTTCTTGATGATTTTAAAGAAAATTTTTAACTAATGCATTGATATATATATATATATATATATATATATATATATATATATATATATATATATATATATATATATATATATATACACACACACACACACACACACACACACACACACACATATATATATGTGTGTGTGTGTGTGTGTGTGTGTGTGTATGTGAGTGTGTGTATATCGCAACACAGAAAATACAGGTAAACGGGATGAATGGTCCACTTAAAATGACAGCAAATAGATTCCAATTCCACATAAAAGTAGACTAAAGTAATTGTAGAGTTTAGATACTTTTTTAAACTTTAATGAAAATAATAAAAATCCATAAGCACTTTCATAGTTGTTTAAAATACTGCTTCCTCAGACATTAAAACAACTATAAAATTCAGGTTCTTATACAGATATTCATTAACTTCTGAACCAATCACACACCTTCCCAAGTTAATAACTTAATTACTTTTCTTAAAAGGCATATTCCCATAAAATCAAGATAAAATGATAAAAAACTTATACAAAATATACATCTATTAATATCTTAGACCACATCTTAGACCATATGCCTTCATATTCACAACTACATTTTGCATTATGCGTTTGGTTAATACATTTGTTGTAGTTGCCGTACTGATATTATATAAATGTTCTCTCACACGGCCTCTGTTTCCTATTGGTCTTACCTGTATAGAATGGCAGGCATGCAGTATGATATGCTAAATAAAGACCTTTGTGTACTGTTATGCATGAAAGACATCCACAGCTGTTATAATGTATGCAATTATAATAGGAGAAGCCTCCCCCATACGTTTTATCTCATATGTATTGTTTGCAACACAATCATATGATGTAATGATTTCACATAGGTTGAGTCTCACAGCTATGGTAAGACTACTGTGATGCATGTAATTCATGCAGATGTCATTAGTCAGTAGACGGAAATAGATTGCTCTTCAATTCCAGCAAGGGGAATACTATGTGAATGTATTGATGTTACATAAACAACACTGCATGAAGTTATTATTCTTAATTTTTACCTTGGAGAAAAAAATCTGAACTCCTTTTGTAACTTTCTGCCAGTGAAACAGTTGTTCTGCTAATGCTGTGGTGTTAGTGCTTCTGCAGCACATATATTCAGTAATGACTTATATAGTATATCTACACAGATAGAGCATGGTTCAGTTCTGGGACGATGCATGTACAAAACAACAGAGACATATTCTGTGGCCAGGTTACACTGATATTGGACTGCTAGCAGCTATATGAACATTAACTTAGTTGCCTCCTTGTTATCATTCTGTCAAAATCATATTGTACAATTTATCCTTAAATGTAATTTCTTACTTCACACATTAATATAATTATTTGTGACAAGATCCACTACTATGTTGTGCAGCACATTCACTCAGTACACTGGGATGTAGAGTGCCTAGTATGATAGGCAGAGGTTTGAATCTGGTAACACCTGTCTATCAGATAACTGTGTCAGTAGTGTCTTAGGCAAAAAAGTATTATGGCACAGTCAGAGGGCCACATTTTAAGGCATCCCAAAACAAGGTAGTAGATCTATACCCATTACAACAGCAAAATGCCGTAAGCTCTTCAAGTGTTTTCATCATGACACAGACAATATGTCTGTTTCTGTGGCATCACATGTTGATATGCATTTTCTGATATCTGTCCTGGCATCTGCTTGAGTCAGGCAATATGCAAATGATGAGTATGCCATTGATTTTTCAAAGAAATTACTTGGTTTCCAAACAAGAATGCACAGCATTGCATGTTATCCTTCAAACATTTATGTATTACTGTAACTGTTTACTTTACACTGGACAGCTTTATAGGACATGAAGACTTACATAACATTTCTTACTGTATGACATTATGCAAGATCATCATAAAGTGTGATTGGTCTTGTATTAAAATGCTTTCTTGTGTGTTTGGGTTGTGTTGTGTACATGCCATTATGACAGTGTGCACTGCAATTTGTTGTGAGTCTGCCCAGTATAATAATGTAGTAGATGTGCTCCGTTTAACTACTGAAATGTCAGCAGATCTGTGTTATAATTTGTCATTTGGGTATTTTGACTCTTATTATATTACTGTTTAAGATATACATGAATATAAAGCACATGGTTGTTTAATACATGTTCCAAAGTAATACCTCTCAACCTTTTAAAGCAAGAAATCTAGACAAAGCCTAACATAATGAGCAGAATAAAGACTGAAAATAGGGACAAATTTAAATATTGCACTTACAAACTTTGAAAGTTGCTAGAGTAGCCACATTTGTGTCAGCATGCATTTTCTGAAGGTTATGAAGTCTGAAACTGAAATGTATGTCATTATTTAATGACTTCAGCCCTCAGTAATTTACTGGAAAGCCACACATTTTATGAGTAACAGACAAAACTGTGAGGCAAAAATCTGGACAGTCTATGAAACTTGGGACAGGTGAGAGGTATATACCCTGTCTATGGTTGCCAAATGATACCAAACAGCAAAACACGTTCCTTTCTGATGTGCATGACACAACAGCTGAAGGGCTCATTTCTTCTTGTTTATATGTGATGAAGTGGAGAATACAGCACTACTATCAGTTATCACATATGCATTTCATGTCATATTCAATAACTGCAGTCTGTGCAAATAGCCCCTAGTATCCACTGTCTGTGATAACTGTTATCTCAGCTTGACATTTTATCAACATTAATATCACATTTACTTCTCTATGTTACAATGTTGCATCATATTCTTCTCACATCCATTGTTAGCATGTCTGTTTTAGATATGTGCATGTGTCAAGAATTGTGCACATGATTAATTATTATTAAATCGATATGGAAGTATTTACATTTAAAATGTTTCTTTGTGATGTAGTCACATTTAGCTGCATTAATTGAATATGTTTTTTCTATTTATCACTCTTCTTAATTATGTCTGCACTGTTAACATTGTATTCTGTGTACATTCTCCTGATTTAATTTCTCAAACACCTCATTTCTTGTAATCAGCTTGCCCTTACTTCATATAAGCTGTCCGCATGTGCTTGCAAATAGGTTTGCTTACAGGCAGCAGTTTTGTTTACATTGTGTGCTCATGCTTCTGTATACCTTTTCATGGTTGCTGATACTGCTGCTGGCCACAAAACGGTGTAAGCATGATGAGCAGCATGCATATTCGATAAACACTTAAATTATGTAGGCTTCGGTCAAAGTCTGCATGACTGATAATGAATCCCAGGGATGGTATACAACTACAAATAAACAGATTAAGCTCAGGACTACAGGATGGGACCTGGTGGCAGCTCATGCCCCAGATATTTAAAACATCCAGAACAATCAGTGTCAATAATAGAAGTGAGTTGAGGTCAAATCATTAAAAAAAAAAATATATATATACACACACACCAAAAAACAAAACAAACAAAGGTCACGGCCATTAAAGGTAGGTACTGGAGCTTGTATATAAATACGCAGAAACAAAGTACCAAAACCACCACAAATATAGGCATAAACAAAATACTTTAAATAAGCAAAATAAATTACTATTACACAAATAAAAAGACGAGCGCTTTTGGGTATGAGCCCTTTTTCAAGTCTTAAAACTTCAAAAGTTCATGTTCTCTTAAAAGGTGTCTCTCAACCAATCACATAAAAGATGTAAATAAGTCATAGTTTTTTTCTAAAACTCTATTGGTTGATCTGAAAACTACATCCAGTCATGACATTTACATGCAAAAAAGACAATTCCTTCTTCATTGGTCACTATAGAATCAACTGGCCAATAAAAAGCATACAGGCACTTCCAAGACATTGGTTCTAATATAAAAACAATGGCCGATCACATATAATATGTAAATAAGTCATAATTTTTGTAAAGCTCTATTGGTTGATCAGAAAACTGTATCCAATCATGACATTTACAAGGCTATTTCTTGTTCATTGGTCAATATACGGACTGAATGGCCAATAAAAAGCATACCAACACTTCCAAATCATTGGTTCTACAAATAAGGCACAGACCAATCTGAATTTAGATGTTAAACTATCTTCATTGCTTGTATAAAAATGTTGAGTAACCAATGAGTAGTCTATGTACACGAGCATGATATTTGTGTTAGGAATAACCTTTTTAGCATGCAAATGTCAAGACTGAATGCAGTTTTCTGATCAACCAAGAGAATTTTAGAAAAAAGTATGATCTATTTGCATTTTATATGTGATTAGTACATGATTTTATGTTAGAACCAATCACTTGGAAGTGTTTGCATGCTTTTTATTGGCCACTTGACTTTACTTTTACGAGTAAAGAAGGAACAGCTTTTTTATCATGTAAATGTCATGACTGAATGCAGTTTTCTGATCAACCAATAGATCTTTACAAAATGATGACGTGTTTACATCTTATATGTGATTAGTCCATGATTTTTTATTAGAACCAATGACTTGGAAGCGCCTATATGCTTTTTATTGGCCATTTAATTATATAGTGATCAATGAAGAAGGAATAGCCTTTATAGCATGTAAATGTCATGGTTGGATGTAGTTTTCTGATCAACTTGCCTTACTCTTTTTGAAGGAAGAATTACTGTGACTTTCTGTTGTGATGTATGATGACAGTCAACTGCAGATGGAATAAGGGTTGGGTGAGAGGTGGGAGTAAGAAGGCACAAGTGTTGTGTCCAGTTGAAATACTGAGAAAGACCAGGTCTCTGAAACACCTATCATAGTTACTGAACTAGAGGGTGAATGACTGGAAATGTCTGTATAAAAAAAATGTTTGAAGAAACTGATCTTTGTCTTGATGATGTGTTTCCTGGTATGATGCAATCAAGAGATGTGATGAGGATAATAGAGAAGTAGAGCTAAAGAATATGAGTGAAGACAGTGAGGTAAACTCTGACATTGATGTACTGACTGTACAGGAAAGTGATGACCTACAGGAAACAGGTGCTGATGTTTCATAAGAAAGGAAAGGTTATATAGCTGCCATTGCCATTATAGAGCAGACACTGAAAAGAAATTTGTAAAAAGAAAATGTCTGATGAGTATTTGCAGTAACAAATATTGTAATCTAGATCATTATTACATTTAGGACAATAGTTTAAAGGCCTTAAGGTTTACATCTCCTAATGTTCATTTCCATAATTCATTTATGGAACAAAACATTTGGTGAAATCACATTAGCCCCCAGATTCACGAATCCTCCGTGTTAGACTAAATAAGTCTTACTTGGAGGCTGCAGTTGAACGGTATGACATCAGCATGCCATGAATATTCATAAGGGCACACTGACTCACACCCAAGTCTAATACGGACCGTGCAGGCAAGCAGGGGGCGTGTTCGACTGGCGAGCAGTGTAAATGTCCACGCCCCTGCAAGTGTTTGAAATGCAAAATGTCAACACACAAGAGCGAGTCCGCTCAAATGTCCATGTACCCAACACCACACTCCCTGACACTGTAAACCCCCAGCACAGTTATAAAAAGTAAAACCTTAATTTTTTATTTTCCATTTCCCGATATAGCTGCCCGTATTTGCTCGTGTGTGCGCTGGTGTGCCCATTGCTTAGCTGCAGTTAGCAGTATCGACATGGAAGAGCATAATAAGGAATGTGTATGAAAATTACACCAAACAGTAATAGCATAGTGGTAGAGCATTCGCACAAAGAGGAGGCATTCACGGTTCTAGTCCCACCACTCCCCTCCCTATTTTATGTTCAAAATGAGTATATGAAATAAATCCTGACAGATTTGATAAAACTTTTACTAAAAATCATTGAAATGGCCTATGTATCAGTGAACAAAATTTAAAGTTATAAATGAACATGACATATATTTGTCCGCAGTTAAGTAGCGCTTTACCCAGCGCAATGTAGATGCCCATAGCTAAATGCCACTTTACCCAGTGCAATGTAGTTGCCCATAGCTAAATCGCACTTTACCCAGTGCAATGTAAATGCCCATAGGTAAATTGCGCTTTACCCAGCGCAATGTAGTTGCCCACAGCTAAATTGTGCTGTACCCAGAGCAATCGTTTAGTGCGGAGGTGCGCGCTGTGCCAACCCATGCACCATCGGACAACGTGGAGCAACATAGATCAAGATTGCTTAAACACACCCACACCCCCTAACCTGTCTGGACAGTAGTAAAATAAAAAGCAATGATAAGGTTTGAACCTAGGACACTGTGCACCATAATCAAAGTTCTGAACCACTAGGCCACGACAGCTTCAGACAAACATCTACTGTCAACATATATATAGTAATAGATGTTAGATTAACCATTGCTAAGCAGGTCTGCAGTCAGCCGAGAATAGTCAAAAATGGCCAATCATAGAAAAGTGCAGGAAATGTGGCATATTTAAGCTGCATAGGTGGGAATACTCACCATAACTGATTGTAGCTCCCATCTGCAGTTAGAATGTCTGGTGCTGGAGAGGGTACACACTTTAGAGCGCAACGCTGGGGCATTGAGGAGTCAAGATACATGGTTTGGCTCCTAGTCCATTGCCATGAGACTTGACTCCTGCAGGGCCAGTTCCAAGGAATGGAGTATAAGGCAGAGGCTTGGAACCGGTTGGCTCATGAATTCACCAGTGCCACAGGCATCCCTCGGACTGGTGAGCAGGTCCGTCACCACCATGCAGACATGAAGAGATGGAAGCAGGACCTTCTGAACCAGTGGATCCAGGAGGCCCATCATATGCATGATGCCCCACTACTAAGTAGGTAGCCATGGAATGCAGTATGTAAGACAAGCTAATATACTCTAAATAATGCATAGGTATGTCTAAATATCCCTTCATTTACTCCACAGCTGCAGGTGTTCGTGCTATGAATCAGCAAGCCTATGCAGATAGGCTGCTAAGGCTGTGCCACCAGGCAGGTTAGTAAATATTCTGCCTGTATTGTTATCTAATATATGTGAGAGAGCATGAAAAAAGTGTCTTATCCCAATAATACAGCTAGCAAATGCCCTGAATAAATCCTCTGCATGTACTGTTATATAACAAACATCACTGAGCCAGAAATATAGTGTACTAACCCAGCAATCAAGGTAAAATAAGAGTGGAATACTATCTCTGCATGTACTGTCATATAATATAAGTGAGCAAGCCTGAAAAAGGGTGTTGTAACCTATCAATAAAGGTATAATATGTCCTGAATAGGTCTCCTGTATGCACTGTAATATGAAATAAAGGAGAGAGCCTGTAGAAAAGAGTGTTCAATGCAATTAATAAAGGTATAATACTTGGAGTGTGTCTGTGTCACTTACTTTGAAATGTTGTTGTACCCTTGCATTCAATAAACAGTACTGTTGTATTAGTTGCTGTCAACCCACATTTGTGCAGTCCCATATGAAGTGGATGAATGAAGTGCGAGTAGCTGGGAAGCATATAACATTAATTCCCTGAATAAATTCTCTGCATGTACTGTTATACAACAAATGTCAGAGAGCCATGAATAGAGGGTAGTAACCCATTAATAAAGGTAAAATATGTCTGGAATACTATCTCTGCATGTACTGTCAGATAAAATAAGTGAGCAAGCCTGAAAAAGAGTGCTGGAACCTATCAATAAAGGTATATGCCCTGAATATGTCTCCTGTATGCACTATAATATCAAATTAAGGGGAGACCCTGTAGAAAGGAGTGTTTAATGAGAATAATAAAGGTCTAATACTTGGAGTGTGTCAGTGTCAGTTACTTAGAAATGTTGTTGCACCCTTGCATTCAATAAATAGTACTGTTGTATTAAGTGCTGTCAACCCACAGTGCTGCAGTCCCATATAAACTGGATGAAGGAAGTGCCAGTAGCTGTGAAGCATATAACATTCCTCAACAGTTGTTAAATGTCTGTCATGAATAGGTAAATCTGACACACGAGTAGCTTGTCAAGGTGTTCATCAGAAATGTGAGTGTGCTACATGAAATGTAATGTTCTGTAGAAAATTAAGTGAAAATGTCACCTGAACACATCCAGATGTGTAGATACATCAATATACAAATACAATACAAGTATGTAGCAGTAACATCTGCAGCTTGGACAGTTACAGTGTCATACAGATGTCAGGTCTATAATGAACTAGCCAAAACCAGTACACAATCTAATGCATGTTGTCTAGTGTAATAATACATGTAGGGGATATACACCTGCAGTAAAGTAGGTAGAGTAAAATTGCGAATAATATGTTAATGGATGTTTCTTTTTCCCCCCTACTCCATGTGCATAAACAATGCAATTCCACACTTCAATGGGTATGTGTAATCTCATAACATTTGTTGGGACATCTGTCCTATTGTTCAATAAAAATCTGTTTTTACTTTGATGCATGTGCCCTGTTCAAACACCACATTATTGGTGGCCTGTTGCCTCCTATCATCCCTGCATGCTGTTGTAATGTCCACTGTTGTTCAATATATGCATGTGTTATGCTTGCTGTTCAACTGTTGTAACCCTGGTGTGTTGGGTTAATGGGAATATTACTGCATGCTGTTACAACTAATTTTGAATGCTGTTGTCAATGTTGTAATTAAACACATCTAATCACAGAACATATGGGAAGGCTGGTCCCAGCGGACCCACCTGTCCATCCTCAGCTGGCGATTGCACCTGGCACCAGCATGTCCGGTGCCCAGCCTGGGCTACCCTCCTCCATTGGTCCTGTGCCACCTTCGGGTGGAAGCACTGCAGGGGATGGGGCTCGCCACCCCCTGCAAGCGTGGGTGGAGAAGGGCCACCTGTCACCCTCCGAAGGGTCCGGGTTGTGGTGTGTAGGGAGATCCAGTGTTTAGTCGCTGATCCCCTATGCCAGCTCGAGGTGAGAGTGGCGTGACTCACGGGTGAGCCTGCCCCTCCTAAGCAGCCTCCAGCACAGCGACCTTCAGGTCTGTGAAGGTTCAGTGGTGACTGCCCATGGGTGGGGATCTCAGTCCCACTGTTACCATCTGTGGGCTCATGGGCTTGTGATTTCCAAACATCCGTCCCTGTCAATTGTGTTCACCCACCCCATGTGTCATACTCCACCCCTGTAATGCATCTTGTTTGTCTTGTCTGTTTACCTCCCCAACCTACCTCCCCAAAAATACCTACTTCCCCTACCTCACTTTCCACTCTCACCTGAAAAAAAAAAAGGGCAATCTGTACCCACAAAAAAATTATGCCCCATACATAGCTGCCCATCTCGCACACATGTCTGCTGGACATGTAAACTGTTAATTATAATTGGCAGTACAGCACACTTTGTTGTCACCACCCCTCTCCCAGGGATGGAAGTATTGAAAATTACGTCAAAATGCATTGCATATGCACAGCTGTTGCTGTTAAAGAAATGGCCAGATATGGACCTTCCCTACACCTGTCCTGCACATCCCAAGCTTGTTTTCCTACTGTCTTTCCCTCTTTGTGCTCCCTTTTTCACCACTTTCCTATCTCCCCATTTTTTTTTCTTTCAAAGAAATTAGCATGGGGGTTAGCGGGAGTAAGCAGTTTTAAGCAGTAGTAAGCAGGTTTAAGCGAGTGTGCGCATGTGTGCGCTAAGCTTAGCATTGCTAAGCATTGCGCAAACATGCACAAACCCACTTACAACTGCTTAAAAGTGCCTTAGTCACTCTATGTCAGGGCCCTTGTTCTCCTCAGCAGCAAAACAAAACAACTCTGTCATTCTTGAACCCCAGACCTTGGACACACTAGACTGCATGAAGTACCACTAAGCCACAGCAGATACACAATAACCTGTTACTGAAATAAATATATCATGCATTACAATGAGTGAATGTAAAGGAAAAATTAGAAGGCCATAACACAAAGCTTGTTCTGTGGATCTTTCCCAGCAATAGCTGTGGAATTGCATTACATGACTGTGATGTGAGAAGCAGCCATGCAATCAGCTAATAATGTTAAAGAGGCACTTTACAACACCCACACAGTATCAAAGCAGGACAAACAGCAGCATATCTGATTAGGGCAGAGGCCATACCTAGTAACTGTGACTACTTTTCAGGGATGTCCCTGATTGTGAAACATATTTTATATGTGTCCCTCTGAATCCCTCAGAAAAGTACTGACATCAGTCAGAAAGGTGGGGTATTACACAATGAATACTGACAATAATAACAGTAGACACCACCCGTACTTCATAAAAGGAGTACTAACCCGTATGCTCTGCTTCACTCAAGTCTACACTTATTGTCCCTATTATGTGTAAGGTGTACCTCACTTTTAACTACCTATGCCCGATTCCATTAAGCAATATCTGAGTGTTTAATAGGCCTGGTAGAGGCACAGACACACAGGCATATAAGCTATTCTGCTGTTACACATTCTGCAAATAGCTTTGGTAGGACCCCCACAAGCATACCCGTATGTAGGAGTACAACACAGAAATACCAAAGGATGTAGCCATGTACTGGTAGCAAATGCATGTAACAATGCCATTGTAACAGTCCTGAAAACACCTGTGAGTTACACAGACAAAGAATAACAGTGTAACTTCTGGCTAACATCTGGATAGGTTCACAGTTGTGAACTATGCAGATAGACCACCTGCCTTGATAAACTAACAGGTACACACCAATCCTTTAAGTCCAGTAAGATAATATTCACACAATAATACATAATGATCTATGTATGTAAGCATCCCCCCCACAATTAAAATATACTTGTGTTTAGGGTCTATGAAGGGTGTAGGTAGGCATACTCAGTACTGGAATTGTCCAGTTGTCCTGATAAACCTGTGCTAATGTCAACAATAAGAAACACAAACTCTGCAGAAGTGAGTATGTTAATATTCACAGTATAACAGTTCACAAACAGTTCATGTGCCAAAATAATAGTTCTCAATAACTACATTTGTATGGCAGTTAATCATATGAGTACAAAAGAAACTACATAGTCACATAAATGTTGTGTAAGCATTTGTAGGGGTGAGTTAAACTCTACACTGATAGCTCTGTACTGCAAGTGTTAACAGTCAGGTCTGAGTACAACATGTACATCACTGTCTACACCTCTAGCTTCAGTTATAAGATGTATACCAACATTTTGACTTACACAACAGTGTCCACAGCAAACAAACATGGGCCCCACTCTTAAAATCTGAAAGGGCTACACCTACATACCTTAGCAATTTATAGCATTGTGTTGCTATGACAGTGAGTACTGCAATTACCACTCAGCAGGCTGTATGCATTTACCAAATGCTGGCCAACAATTGGTGCAGAGGGCATCACATGCACATGTGCAGATACCTCTAAAAGCAGATAGTACTTGCTATCCCCACATGCAATCATTACATTGCACATTCCAGATAGTGAACAACTCCAAGCAGGAAAAAAAAAAAATAAAAGTCGAAACAAACAACAGTACGTATCTGTACTCAATAAAATAAAAACATCAAAGTATACACAGACAGGCCGGAAAGGGACATACAGGTATGTAACAGTTTGTAGTTACCGGCAAGTAGTAGATGTTTATGGTTAGTACTGTAGATCCTCTGAAACATGCATATGTGGCAGCAGTAGGTATGTATGCACTGATGCCATGCACAAGTATTGCCATGGAGAATCCTTGTGTAGCTGTGTGCAGTGGGACATAAGTGTGACATTTGTAGCTCAGCAGTACATGTCAAACATCTGAACATGTTATCTATGGCCTGTACACTACTGTGTTTAATGGCAGTTCGAGGGAGTACTGCAAACACATATATAAACCTGGATGTCACAGAGTAAGACATGCATGATAGTCACATAATGTGTAGCTTAGCATTGACAACTGCTGTAGCAGGATAGCATAGTAATGTATCAATTGCAGCTATGTATACCCTTGTACTATTACTGTATGCACACATGTGACAACTGTCCATGTTGTAGCAAGGCCCAACAGGTCATCCGTGAGATGTATGGACTTACAACAGTGTGGACCTTGTGTCTGTATGGCACACACATATGTCGAGATACATGTGTGTTTGATTTATAAGCATCTGAACATGTGCATAGAGCAAGGGACATACTGCAACTGTTTGTGAAGGGCAGACATTATATGTTGGTGCAGGTTGTTATGTGTATATATATATATATATATATATATATATATATATATATATATATATATATATATATGTAGGTTGTAGTGTGTGTCAAACAAGACAGCATACAGTGCTGGCATATGACATGTGCTGTTCAAAAGCTGTGGGTATGAATTGTTAGGTATATAGTCTTCCAGATAGGGGGTCCTGCTAACCATATATGGGGTGAGAACACCTTCCATGCATTCTGCACAAGACTGGGCAATATCATTACGTAACTGTATCCCCCTCAACCTGTGCATAATTGATATTCCCACCATGAAAGGTGGACTGCATATGTGCTAATATGCATATCTATGTGTACACCAGTGGATGTTCAAATGTACGCTCCAGCTGAATGTTGTACATGTATTGCCATCCCTGTTGTTAAAAGCCCTGTACCCATGAACTAACACATAGGTGGTAGTGTACTCAACACCGAAGGTGTGATAAGAGACTACAGGACACAGGTGGACAGTAGTGTCCCTAATGATGATCACTGTTCCACACTAGTCATGTAAACCTAGTACAGTCCACATGTCGTCAGTAAATGTGTGTCAGCCATGGAAACAGAGGTCAGTGTTCCACTCCACTCATCAGTCATAACACCCATCATAGAGTACAATATCCCTGTTGTTATGTACCTCAGAAGACATCCACAGCAACAGTAGATGCCACACACATACTTCACAAAGAGTATTACTGGACTCCAACAGATGCCCTATGCTGACTGTCTTACAAAACCACAGCTACACTGTGTCGCATACCGCCTACCCAGAGCCTACCCCTGCCTAACATACAAAGCTATGGCAAACACAAAGGTGTTGGACGTGCTCCATGTAAACAGATGGAACACCAGACAAGATACACACTCTAATGATCTACACCTTGTAATGTAAAAAGCAGAATATGCTCAACTGGCACATTCTCATCACAGGCACATACCATACTGTGGAACCAACTACCTATCAACAGCATATGAAGGTCCTCAGTAGCAGTTGCCATGACTAACCATGATGATTGCATGTGAGATAGGAAACATAACCCGGTAATCACCCCTGTGGCTCTGCATGACAGGGGCACATGAACCTACATTACATGGGTGTTGTAGTGCAGGGTGCCATATGTCTAAGCTTCCATAGGCCCTATGGATAACAGCCTATCAGCTACCTAGGATACGATACACACACGCATGTACCTGTTGCATCACATGCTATGTGAGGTTGACTGTGTGTGATGGAGAATGTGTATGTGAATGTGTCAATGATGTGTATATGTGTGATAGCCTAGTGTGAATCTGTGTATACCATGGTATGTAGTGTTGTAGCTGTCATCCCATCAAAAGGTCCATATGCTATTGGCAGGCATGAAAAGCAGTATGGCATACATTGTGACGTAGTCCCATGGTGTTGACTGTGGTGTGCCATTGTAGGCTAAAGCAGTACAGATATGCTTATTGAGTGTTAACACTAGTGAATACAAGTCACGTATGGACTGTAGTACTACCTGAAGCTGTATGCCTCAACTGCACAGAATGGTTTATATCCACATGGCTTGGTAACACACTTTAATTTGTTACCTGTAGTCCTCACACATTACATACCTCAGGCATGAGGTTATGTAGGTGCTGACACACAGTAATGTATGGTACACAGGTAAATGTAATCTAGGTTGCCATACCTTTGTGTCTTGTAGGTATGTCTGATGTGTGTGTGGGTATGCCTGTAACATGGCCTCAGGGGTATGTGTGTCACAGGATATAGGTGCGTATCTAGCAGCATGTTTAGTGTAGTACAGCAGTATGCCACCTATAGTGATGAATGTGCACATATGTTACTGAGGGGTTTGCTATCAACTAGTAGTGTGGTGTACTGGTATTACTGTAACGGTACTGTAAATTGATTTCAGTGGATGACAAATGTCTGTATGCATTAGCTTCATATACACCTCCTATGGCTAGGTGTCGCATTGTGTCACATACAGTGTGCCATGTACTGTTGTATAGTCTTACATACTGGTTTCACTTTCTGTCTGTGCAGAACATGGTTTGGTATATAGTATGTGCCAGCCACTGTCAGGCAGTTCTGGGCTTAGCAGTCATATGTGGCATTAAAAGTGCGTATCTACTGACAGCCAATAGGTTGCTATTTATGGCATTTCATTGATGTCTGTACATTGGAATGTTGAGTGTGCCACATGACTTGCTCACAATTACTGTTTAATTGTCTTCCAGGGTTATGTCACACAACAGAAAGCCAGCCTATTCCCCTGAGGAGGAGGTAGTCATCTCCGATGCACTCATCCAACATCATAACCTTCTGTTTTCAAGATCCTGCCAGGGCCAGCACAGTCGCACTGCACTGTGGCAGGATGTTGTCCGTCGGGTAAATGATGTAGGCATGCATAACCGGACTTATGAGCAGGTACGCCATCACTGCAGTGATTTAATCAGACATGTCCGGCAGCATGCCTCCAATGTTCACAGAAAACAGCTTGCCACAGGTGGTGGTGCTGCTACACATACCTCCCTCACCAGAGTGGAAGAGCTGCTCCTCAGTGTGGTGGCTCCTGGCCAACCAGTACAACACACCTGTGTCATCATGGAGGCCGGAGTCACCCAGCACAGCGATAACGAGCGTGCAGGTAACATGGCATATCCGTAGACCACTGTTATCTCAAGTGTTATAATATGCATTAATCTGATGTGTACTGTGTATACAGAATATGTGGAGCCTGGTGTCATGCAATACTGATAATTCGGGACATTATCTGTATGCCTGTGACTGTCACCACATGTACTACTGTATAATTGCAGACTCACAGCAGCAATGCCATAGTTGCTGACACTGACATACTGTCTCATATCCTTGCAGGTCCCTCTGGTGTGATAGCAAGACAGCAGGCCCATGGTGGTGAGTGGGCTACAGTCAATATAGCATATAACATGTGCATGTCATAGGAGAGTTGTAGGCCATATGCACATGTTAAACACCTACACATAGTGCATGCTCTGCATGTTTTCTGTGTGACTATGCACTTCCCAGTGACATGAGTAGCTGACTCATACACATGCAACACACAGAGCATCACAAACAAGTGGGGTACACTGTAGTGGACATTGTATAGGCAGAGTCAATACACATGCACACAACATACACCACTTTGTCATATGCAGTATGTGTTAATATGATACACATGACATATGTAGACACCTGCTGTAAGGTCATACTCCAGTATCCCATATGTCATCAACACAGCACACATACTATACCTGGGGGTAGAGGCCTATTATGGGGCGGTGTGACACGCGTCATCACACAACACAGTCATGTGAGGCAATGCTCCCTATTGAACACCTGACATGCCCATGTAACAACTGTCTGTGAACTGTTAAATGTAGCCTAAGTGGTGCAGGTCAGGTACAGCAAGATTGTTGCCAGTGTGACATGCATCAGTGGCCTTCAGTGACCACATGATGCTGCCTGATGATGGCTCATGGTACTACACTACATCCAGTTACAGTACCTGCAGTACTACACATAGCATTCATTGTTATATACCTGACAGTTGTGTGCATCCGGACATGTTTTATATACCTATGAGTGATGGTGCACAGGACATTGGAAAGTGTTTCAGACTTGCAGTGCAATGTTGTGCCCATGTACACATTGTGTACCAGGGTGAGGCCAATCATTGAACAACACACATGCATCAACGACATGTATACTGTTATCAACAAGGACTCCCTACACACACACTGCATGCTGTTGAGCAACACACATCCTGCATGCTGACACATGTGATAAGTCTCTTTGCCTTGTGATACTGTACTCCACCATCAACCACTAGCGACTATGTTCCATATTGCTGTTGTGTGTGTGTGTCAACTTGTATGTGTAGTGTATTAGTGTGCATGTGTGGATGTGTGCATGTGTGCATGTGTGCATGCGTTCATATGTGCATGTGTGCATGTGTTCATGTGTGCATGTTTTGATGTGTGCATGTGTGAATGTGTGCATGTGTGCATGTGTGCATGTGTTCATGTGTGCATGTGTGCATGCGTTCATATGTGCATGTGTGTATGTGTGCGTGTGTTCATGTGTGCATGTTTTGATGTGTGCATGGGTGCATGTGTTCACGTGTGCATGTGTGCATGTGTTCATGTGTGCATGTATGCATGTGTTCATGTGTGCATGTGTGCATGTGTTCATGTGTGAATGTGTGCATGTGTATATGTGTGCATGTGTTCATGTGTGCATGTGTGCATGTGTGCATGGGTTCAGGTGTGCATGTGTTCATGTGTGCATGTGTGCATATGTGCAGACATCCTGTACAGATGGTAAAGTGTGCTTCCTGTCTCCCTCTCACAGGTGCTGTGGTATTGTTGGATGGGTGCAGCATGGAACCTGAGGTCACTGCCACAAATAGTGACCATGATGATACATGTGTAGTGGCAAAGGCATGTTTGACAGTGTCTGTCGGTGGTCCACCAATCAATAGTACACAGCTTTCCACACCATCTATGCGCACATACGTACTGTCATTACATCCCTCAACACCAATGGCCTCAGGTGAGGAACAGCATATGGTAGGCATTGACCAGGAAAGTGTGGTATCTATGGCACATGCAACCCCACACAGCAGCCATGCCCAGACACCTGGAACGGTACCACATAGGCATATGTCCAGGGGTTCTCGTGGGAGCATCGCTGGTTGTAATGCCCCTGGCAGGCATGCCTGCACAGGTCTCACAACCTCAGGTATGTTCCAGGCTGTGATGCAAGCACAGGCACGTATGGAACGGTACACCAGGCAGGGACTAAGGGCACAGAGGGCTCATAACACCACGATCAATGACAGTATCCGTAACCTTGCTGGTGCCATCCGCAATTACACTGATGTCATTGATAGACGTTGGGGGGAGACACTAGATGTCCTCCGCAATGTTATATCCATGTGCCAGGACAGTGCAGGACAGCTGGGCCATCAACGTGGATGTATGCCAGCAACATCATCAGCTAGCAGTCAACGCGGACGACACACAAGTGCCAGCCGCTCCCGTAGTGCCAGTACCAGCCTCAGCACTGTTGTGGTTGGCTGTCAGTAGACCATCCCAGACGACCACGTGCACGTGGCTCTGGCCAGTCCCAGCAGGGACATGGGTCCAGTCAACATTCCTCTGCCTCTGACAATAGTACACAGTCTGGCTTAGTATCCAATACTGTCCATGTCACCCCCAGGCACAGGTACTGTGTCCGTGGCCGGAGGCAATGATCTGTACAGCCTGGCAGGTACAGTCTGTGGCTGTCCTACAAACTCCCATATTTGTCAGCCACAAGGGGGTACTGTGTGCATGCAGACACACACACATACTGCCAACAGGTAGGGCTAACACATACACACACACATCACATCAATACTGACCCATACTGTACTGTTGGCCCTCACACACACACACACACACACACACACACACACACACACACACACACACACACACACACGCGCGCACACACACGCGCACACACACACACACACACACACACACATGTTGATTGGATGGGTCATGGTCGGGCTCTGGAAAAACAATCACACACCCTGTGCATATGATGAAACTGTGCCACCTCCTGTCATCTGTGACATTGATGCAGAAACAGGATAACATGGTGCTGATGCAAAGGGTGACCTACTAGCAGTGTAGCAATGTTAGCATGTTGTTGAACAGTAAAGTGTAATTATATCCTTGTAGGTGTATCTGAGCAGGCATGATGCATCACAACACTGATATCAATTTAGTATTGTTTACACCAGTGTTCATTCCAAACATGGATTGTCCACACATGTGCTAGTTGGCTGATGTGTGTGGTACTGGCAGCATGTGTTGTGAGTGGATGTTACGTGTGTGATGTGTGCAGTACAGATTTCAAGGTGTATATTTGTGAACATGGTGGAGGTGCACTGTTTGCATGTATGTGCATGGTGGGTGACATGCCCTGTATTACACACTGTTAATACTTCATATGTCCTATTGGTGTCCAATATGCATGTCACTACACATATGTCACAACTTAGGCACACATGCTGTATGACATGGTATGACACTGTGCTGTGGATGATCCTGTTGATATTGGTCATTGGTCAGCATTCTGGTAGTGTACATAACCTCAACAGCCTGCTTTTAACCAATTGTTACATGATGTCTTGACAAGTGACACACAGCTGTAGGATACACAGTAGCATTAGAATCTTTCCGGTAATGTGCTATACCAGTTACCAGTGGTAATGACCACAACACATTCCTGTGACCACTCCTGTTTGGAATGTGTCCGTCCTAGGGACAAGCAGACACACTAAGGATATGGACGTCCACATCTGGTGATGCATACAGTGGCCTACATAGCATTCCCCGGATTAGACACTTATCCTCCACAAGGGTATCATACAGACAGATACCTGTTGACAAACCCATGTTGTGAAGCTATGAGCCAACCATAGCATAGTCATCCACTTTTACTACACATAGTATCGTGATAGTACCACATTGGTCATAGCACACAACATGTAGCAGGGGTACCGATGTGTACAAACAGCCACATGTGATTTCATCTGTACTTTGATATCCACATTCCCAAAGCTATGCTGATGTCCCTCAGTGTATAACAAAAGCAATAAGGGGTCTGTATGCATATCCACATAGTTGTTGTATACCTACAATGATTGGCCATTATTGACAGACTGTGTTGTGTTTGAACATGTCTGTCTTATGCCACAGACATACACCTACACTCACACTATTATATAACAACTGTCATGTGTGTGTGTGTGACACAGGTGACCTAGGGCACAGCTCACTACAGTGGCTGAACTTGTCACATACATACATATGTGAGCTACGGTCCAAGAAGCAGCAGCAACAACTGTCAATGGTAACAGATGTAGTTGTGTTGACAGCAGGCTTCACACCTATGAAGTGAATGAGGTCACATGTATGTCTTGGCCACACAGTTACCGATGTAGGTCACATGTACATATCTGTATTTGCCATACAGATACCTGCAGTGTGCAATGCACATACTGTTGTTTTACTGATATGTCAGACAGTAGTGAAAGCAAAACACACAACACATTGCTCGACAGTGTCACACACACACTCTTAGCAATTGCTGGATTCAGACTCCTACCTACCTATGTCATGATACTAGACAGATATGCATTACCATGATGCGCCATATGCTTTACTGGGATTTTTCATTTCCACTGCTGTATGTGTGGGATACTGACATAATCAAACCGACAAAAGAGGAATTCACCTCTTTAAATGTGTTTTCACAGTCTCCAAAAAAAACACCCCTCTCATAGGATTAGACACACACACACAAGCTTCAAGCCCCTACCTAACTATGTTATGATACTAGTGAGATATGCATTAACACATCACGCTATATGCATTACTGGGAGTATTTTTTTCCAAAGCTGTATTTGTGGGATACTGACATCATCACACTTGGCAAATAGGTATTCACCTCTGCTAATGTGTTTTCAGTCTCCAAAAAGGTCACTCCTCTCAAAGGGAATCATACACACTCAGTAATTGCAGGATTCAAACCCCTACCTAGCTATGTTATAATACTAGTGAGATACACATTAACACAATGTGCTATATGCATTACTGGGAGTATTTTTTTCCAGAGCTGTATTTGTGGGATACTGACATTATCACACTTGGCAAAGAGGAATTCACCTCTGCTAATGGGTTTTCACAGTCCCCAAAAGAGCCACTCTTCTCAAAGGGAATCACACACACAGACACTCAGCAATTGCAGGATTCAAACCCCTACCTAACTACATTATGACACTAGTGGGACACGCATTAACTCGCCATACTATATGCTTTACTGGGAGCATTCTTTTCCAAAGCTGTATTTGTGGAATACTGACATCATCACACTTGGCAAAGAGGAATTCACCTCTGCTAATGTGTTTTCACAGTCTCCAAAAAGGCCACTCCTCTCAAAGGGAATCGCACTCACATACTGAGCAATTGCAAGATTCAAACCCCTACGTAACTATGTTAGCGAGATATGCATTAACACAATATGCTATATGCATTATTTGGAGTATTTTTTCCAAAGCTGTATTTGTGGGATACCTACATCATCACACTTGGCAAAGAGGAATTCACCTCTTCTAATGTGTTTTCACAGTCTCCAAAAAGGACACTTCTCAAAGGGAATTTCATGCACACACATTCATACTCAGCCTTTGCAGGATTCAAACCCCTACCTAATTATGTTATGACAGTAGTAAGATACGCATTAACACGACATGCTATATGCTTTATTGGGTGTTATAATCTCCACTGCTATATTTGTGGCATACTGACATCATCAGACTTGGCAAAGAGGTGCTCACCTCTTTTAATGTGTTGTGAAAGTCTACAAAAAGAACACTCCCAAAGGGGATCACACACACACACATACATACACCCCACCCCACACACACAGCAATTGCAGGATTCAAACCCCTACTTAATTATGTTAGGATACTAGAAAGTTATGCATTAACACGACACACTATATGCTTTACATTGTGGTGTCCATTCTCCTGCTATATTTGTAGGATGCTGACATCATCAGACTGGACATGGTAATGTGTGTGCACTTAGTTTTATGCAATCCCAGGAATGAACCTTGTGGGTCAGCAGGTGTGAACAGCTTGAACAGGAATCCACAATTCATAGCTTGTGTGATCTATCTGTAGACAAATTGCCATTCCTTCATATGACAATACATACTTATGCACAGATTGTTGGTTTTGTGGATAGAACATGTGTCTGTGATGTTGATAAAGGGCTATTCAATGTCTATGTGGGACGTGTGTTGCTCCTATCAGTGATGTATGTCCTGGGTGGCTGCCTTGAAACAATATTGCAGGTTTTGGGGAACATGATCTGCTCATTAACATACCACAGACATTTGGGCTGTGTGTTTGGGGGGATTACAACAGCTCTGTTCCTGACTGCAATCATGACGGACTCCATGGCCTAGCAATTCAGACTTCATTGGCTTATAGGACTATAGTTCCCATGGTCTGTTGTGCACCAACACTTGTGGGGTGTGCCACATGTTGCTGTAACACATTCAACAGTGTAAGATCCTGTACAGACTGTGAGGCTCAACAGACTGTTCAGGTGCAGGGTCTGTTTGTTCTGTTGTTCACTTATGACACATATGGGGAAACAATGTTATCCATGTGATGGGATTAATTTGGCTTTGGGAGGAGCAGTTTACACATTCTACATGTGATATCTCCTGGTATGATGATAGGGCCTTTTGTCACTGTGAGGTGGGTATGTATGTATGGGCCTGTCTGACAGGATGTTGACATTGTCAGTCAGGTACAGTTGACCCTGACTCAGGACATATATGACTGTACATTGCTATTTCTGACATAGCTGTAGGAGGTGTAATGTTTCTGTCTGTACTCCTTTGCAGATAATCCTTCAAAAGCAACGACAAACATGAACACTAAACCCCTGTTATACTCTTTTACACACTTAACACACTACTGATCCTTTGTGATCAGTCAACAGTATATATCATCATTATATCCTGGCATGTCCAAAGGTTGGTTTAGTGTGTACTCTTCAGGCCAGCTGGTGCATATTGGAATTGTAATGCATTGTTACATGTATACAGAGAACCCTGTCCTCCTAACAACAAACTGAGATATATGTCAGAGATGCAACTGTATTGACAGACAGGAGGCTGAGCTCTCCCAAGCCATGACTGGCACAGTCTATCAGGTGGTGAAGGTAACCACACACACCACAAATCCAGTCTCACATGGACCTATGATGACAGCAAACCAAATACATTACCACACAAACACATACTCAGAGCCCCTAAAGATACTCTGCCTAAGCAGCAGAGACATTCAAAGCAGACACCAAAACAACTGCTAACACACAACTATAACACATATCACATAGTTCACAAAGTCAGTGTGCAACACAGTCACTGCCCTTAGGCCTACACAATACACCTAATACACTTGTAATAGGTGACTGCAATTGTCGGTCACACTGACATCCCACTCACCAGGCTGAACAAGGAGAAGGTCACTTTGTGCTGGTCTGTTGGGTGCCAGGATCTGCCACTGCAAGTACAAATATGGCTCCATCATTGACCATTCTGGTGTGTAAGCCCTCCCTGGACTACATGAGAAGGGACATAGAGGAGCTCTCTGATCATGTAGCCCAGGCCAGTATGACCCTGACCTTGTGTAGCATCTTACCCTCACAAAAAATTAGGTCACAGTATACAGACAAACTTATCACTTTTAACAGTTGGCTAACATATTGGTGTCACCCAAAGGGGATCCAGTGTCTCTCAGCCTGGGATTACATGCTCGACATGCCACGTAGATTCGCTATGGATGCCATGCACCTGTCACCCCTAGGCTTTCAAAGAATGGCTATGGCTCTTGCCACACGCATAGTGGCTGTTTAAAGCATGGCTCAGAAGACAAAACCACCTCCATAGATGTTACAGGGTAAAGGAAACGGAGAGTAATGCTGCTCAACAACTGATGTCTAACCCTCAGAATGTATGCACTCAGGACTCACATCAGTATGGAGACTTCGATATATGTGCTGTAACAGACATCTGGTTCAGGCTCCCAAAAGCACACCAGCACTACCAGCGTTTACTTCATACCATGCTTTTCGGACACAAGACTCGGACCAGCCAACAACAATAGGGGGGTATCCATATACATCATACATACACACACCTCCGTGTTGGTAGCACTGCACAAAGCATCAGAGAACATACATGTGCAACTGACAGTGGGCCATACTGCATTTCCGTTTGTAGACTGCTACAGACCACACTCCCAAACTTGGGAACAACACTCGGTATTCCTGGGAACAATGGAGAATGTGAAGGTCGCCCTAAACACCATTATATTGTGTGACTTCAAATACACAAACATTGAATGGGAATACTACTCAAGCACCGACACACTTGCACAACAGTTGCTAGGATTTATAGAGTCATATGCTATGGCAGAAATGGTCACCACAACCACAGGGGGTTAAAACATGTGGGACCTGCTCATCACAAACATGGGGACTCTATGTTCCACACCACAGGTATACCCCTCATTGTTAAGGTCAGAACATACATTCATCTCACCGGACATAAATATCCCATACACACACACATCTTAGGTGATCTAAGTGAAGTACTTCTCATAAGCAAACGTCACACTTATACAAACTGAGGTGGTATCCGTCAAAGACCCTAGGACAGTGTTAATTATGGCTCAGACCACTTAATCCTTTACAAACACATTCTATGGACAACTACTGGAATGCATGGATCGTGCTATCCCAGATAAAGACTCACTCCTCCAATGGCAGGGGACATGTCTGGTGGACCACGGCCATTAATGAGCTATACAAGGACAGGAGGAGGCTACTACATGATAGAGCACAATCCCAATCAGGAAGACATCTCTGATCAGTACTATGGAATAGCTACGATCACTTGTTGATTCATCTAAGGGCCACTTATAACAGACACCTGCAAGTGACACAATGGACAATCACAAGGCCTTATTTAGTTATGTCAGGGACCTGGGTGGGACCTCACAGATATGCTGTGAGTTACTGCATAATGACAAAACATACAGTGAACCCACTGACATTGCAAACATTGTGGCAAATAGGATCAGTGGAAATGTTTCCACACCATCCCCCCTGCAGTACACATGTCCATCCCAACAGGGTGTCGCCACCCTGACATCACAGATTGACAGGTGAGTGCTGCCCTCTCCATAGCAGACAACACGGCATCAATGTGACCAGACGGTGTCCCAGCCTGCGGCTTACATGAGATTCATGATGACATTCACTGTTCAATATCAGAGTTACGACAGGATATGTACCCAAGAAATGGCGTATAGCATCAGTGTTCACGCTCCACAGTGGTGGTGCCACAAGGGACCCTGGACAATATCACACTATATGCCTAACTATCCTGGTCTGCTAAGCTATGGAGCATATCGTCATGGAACACATACACATAGACATTGTGAACCTACAGACACTGGATCCTACACAATTTGGCTTTGTTGTGGGCATATCTTGCCTCTTGCACCTGTTTGATGTCTTTAAACAGTTAACAGGTCCATAAACGTACAGGGGGTTGTCCACACAGCCTACCTGGAGCTTGCACAACAGTTCAACAAAATACCCCACTCGGCCATTATACATAAGCTCACCGGCTTCAATATCTACACATATGTCACAAGATGGATTGATAACTGTATCACGGATAGCACCCACATGGTCAGTATTGCAGGTGCCATGTCTGACTATACACCAGTTACACATGGCATCCCACAGGGCTCAGTACTGGGACATCTCTTGTTCCGTATATATTTCTCAGACGTACTGGCTCACACAGGAGGAATATGGCTGACTATGTTCACAGATAACTGCAAACTGTGTGCCATAATCGACTCCACAGCTGGCACAAGCATCCTCAGGAAGGGTCTCACAGAGATGGATAACTGGTGCCAGAGACATGGCCTACAGATACCTTCCATTAGATGCATAGTCATCACCTTTGGTAGTAACAACGTGCCCACACATTACCACATAGGTGATGATACATCACGTACGGTGTGTGTGACTTTTGATTTGGGGACATGAATAGTTAGTACTCTCACCTTTGACATTCACGTGGCCAAAGGGCTCAAACAGATGCCATATGCTGCCCGGTTAAAGAAACTCCAGCTCTACTCAGTGGCATACCGCTTGCTCAAAGGCGATCTGTGCCTGATGTATAAAGCCATGTCCAACCCGGAATTAATGGACATGCTGCACCTCAGAAAATCCAAATCCCATCAAGCTACGTGCTCGAGAGACTTGAACCTCAGCACTGAAATAAATAGGACATGCTGGAGGGACAGATTCAAAACCCAGAGGCTCCCTTCACTCTGGAATAAAATCCCAGTCCAGGTTAGGCAGAGTCCCTCATTGACTCTCTTCAAGAGGAATCTTGATGAGTGGATGGGAGATCGTAGGTTTACCCTGGGTATCACTTCTGTGTCACTGTTAGACAGAGGCACAGTATACTAACCTCGAAAAAGGGCATAGCAAAATTAATTTAAAATGGGTGGTGAAAGCCAAACACACTCTGGCTAGGCTTATAAATGCCCTAGGGCAGACAGCCTAGTATGAACCTGTGAACCTATGAACCTATGTTGTTGGACACACCTTCAATATAGCCCACCTTATCCCATAGGGTTTTACATCTAGATCAGGTGGGGACATTGTGCCCCTATACTCATCAGGCCCATGCTTGGATACAATGGCCCATTTCGGATGTACCTTAACCAACACCTGCAGCAACTGTAATGTCCACAAATGTACAGAACCAAGTGGATCTAGGGACTCACACAGATGGCATGCGCAGTTTGGCTATGGTGACCCCAGCTCTCCTCAGTTGCTTACAGCCTACTTGAATGCGATCTGTGCCTGTTGTTTGAAGCCATGTCCATCACAGCATTGATGGACAGGCTCCACCTCAGGATATCAAAGTCACTTACAGCTACACACTCCAGGGACGGGAACATCAGCATTTATGTTAATAGGACATGCTGGAGGGGAAGATCCCCATCCCAGAGGCTCCACTCACTCGGGAATGAGATCACAGTCCCACATACGCAGAGACACACACTGAGCAACTACAGGTGACATCTTGGCAGGTGGATGGGTGATCATATGTTTAGCCCTGGGATATGTTCTGGGTCCCTGCTAAACAGGGGCAGAATGAAATGAACATATGTGGGATATCTTGTGTGACCTACTATTCACAGGCAGTCTACTAATCTAGCAGGGCTGCAAAAGCCAAACACACTGTGGCTAGGCTTATACATGCCATAAGGCAGATAGCCTAGTGTCAACCTCTGAACCTATGATAATGTTCGGGATGCACATTGTTCAGTGATGGTACTGATTGCAGGTTTCGTTTCTTCTTTGCTTTCCCACTTTCTATGAACAACCTAAGTATCTGCATAACATATTTGATTATGACAGGGTTTCACTATATTATATATGTGTCTGTTGTCATATAACTGTGTGCACATGGCAGATTGGTGAATAGTGCGAGGTTCCTGGGTTGACACATGCAACTGACGGGTATGTGTGGCCCACTGCTGTACTCAGACATGCCCTAAGTGTGTGAGCATGCCCAGTTCCGACTTTCAGTGTTTTGTTGCCTGACATTTGTCTCATATATTAAAGTGTGTGAGCATGCCCAGTGTGAACTTGCAGTATGTTGCTGTCTGAGGTCCACGACATTTGTTGATGTGTGTGAACATTACCAATTTTAACATTTATACTATATGTGTGTTGCATAACAGGTTCTATTCTTACTGCAGGCCTCACCTTTGTGTCTTAACTTGACAGGGATTATGCTATGCCTGCAAGGTTTCGATGAGATACTTTGCATAGACTTTACAACATTTTTTCATACAAGCTGACCATTGACATACTGTCATGGTTTAGTGGTTCTGTACTATGACTATAGTGCACTGTATCCTGAGTTCAAGGACTGTCACTGCTTCATATTTTCATACATGGCAGAACAGACTGCTTCAAGGACAGTGAAGCAAATATGAACATGTTTACCTGCATTTGCTGAAGTAGGCCCAATTTTGACCAGACTTGCACAACATTGATCAAGGATGACCAACATTGCTGAACAGTGCCCAATATTGCTCAATATTGCTTGTAGTTGTGCTAGTTAGTGTGTACAATTTTGTTTACATATTCTAAATAGTGGTGAGAGCTGTTTAGCACTGCTTTATATTGTGTAACACATAGCAATCATGCCTCAGGTGGTGCTGCGGGGCTGCCTATGTCGGATGCACATTTTACACTCCCTATACATGTTTGTTAACAGGTAGTGTCAAGTTAGGCATCCCTTTTACTATATGTGTGAGTCGGAGAGAGGTATCATTTCCAGGGTTCCTACTGAGCCAGTGTATATGCTATGCGTTGCCTCTTTGCCAAGGCCAGAGCATACTTGGCACACCTCCTTCTGCCTACTGGGGCAGGCTCAGGTTGTTCCTCCTTCGAGTCACGCTCTGCCTGTGATGGCCTTGGCAATGGTGGGGGGCTGTTGTGCCCGTGGCTATGCTGCTCCTGCTGCAGCTGTTTTTGCAGGATCATATTGTGTAGCATAGCACATACCATGACTATTTGGGTACATGTAGTTGGTGAGTACTGCAAGGCTCCACCAGATGTGTCCAGGCACCAGAACCATGACTTGAGCAGCCCAAACACATGCTCGATTACATTTCGTGTTTGTGCATGTGCCTCATTATGGCGTTCCTGTTCAGGTGTGTGTGCATTTCTGATGGGTGTCATCAGCCACGTCTCAAGTGCATATCCAGCATCCCCCACTAGGTGACCATGAGGGATGTCCCCATTGGTAAATGTCTGGTACAGCTGCGTCAGATGCCAGATATGGGAGTCATGGTAGCTTCCAGGGCAGCCAGCCCACACATTCATTATTATGCCCTGGGCATCACACATGACCTGGCAGATGATGGAGGGGTACCCTTGCGGTTATAGTAGACCCTACCCCGCTCACCAGGTGGTGCTTTGATGCGAATGTGCATGCAGTATATTGCACCCACTACCTCAGGGTATTCCGCTATTTGCTGGAAGAGACGCATATTGCTGGCCAATATCTCACGGGAATTGGGGAAATATACATGATCACCGACATGTGCTGACATGGCATTCAGGAACTGGTGCAGTACCCTGGATCCTGATGCCTGTGAAATCCCCATCATATCGCCAGTTCGTCTCTGGAAGGTACCTGTTGCTAGTATTCTTAGGCCAACACATACCTTGGTTTCCACTGGGATGGGTTCCCCTTTGTTGGTTCTGTGTGTGAGGTGTGGCCTGCACAGTTCAACAATTTGCTGCATGAGGTCTCTATCCACTCTATAGTGCTCCACTATCTCCAGCTCATGTAGCCCCTGGTAGGTTACCCTAGGCCTGTACACTCTTCTCCGTCTCCTCACTGTGGGTTGCTCAGCAGCATTTGCATTTTCACCACCCTCAGCATGTTGCATGTGTCGCCTTATAACAGCAATGGCAGCCCCTAACATTTCTTTGTCTCTGCAAAGCTTTTTCAGTTTTCACTTCTATTAGCTTAGTGCATTGTTGCAGTGTCTCTGAGAAAAACATACTGGAAAGTTGTTTGCTGAGTTTTAAGTGCTGTGCTAGCCTGGGCTACTGTACTGCCTGTGTAATTGCCTGCTTCTGATTGTTTTCACCTGCTAGCTCTGCTAGTACTCCCTGGTTAACTTCCTACTATTTGTTGTGCTTCCTTTTCCCTTTCTGTTTCCTCAGGGGGGGGGCAGCGCTGCGCACACAAGTGCAAACACGTGCACACCAGCTCACACGCGCACACACATGCTTATTCTTGCTAACACGTGTGCACACAGGCGCAAATGTGCTTACACGGGTTTCAACATCCTTACACTTGCTTACTCCGGCTTATACTCGCGCACACAGGTGCACATGCACACACACAGGCTTACTCGGTTTTACAGGCACGCACACATGCGCATACACATTGCAGGCATTTCTACAAGAAACTTTGGTGTTGTTCACGGCATACACCTTCAGTTTCTTGATTTAGCTGGGGTACCTATTGACACACCTCTTCCAGTGATTGGTATCTGACAGCAGACACATGCTACTCTACTCCAATGACCTTCACTTCTCTCAGACATACCCCCTTAGATGTCACCTATCTTCTATTCTGTTACACCCCTTATCCTACTCATGCACTACACTGACTGTGCTCTTTTGCTATGTAAACTTGGGATTCACTATCCTTACCCTCATTTGCATAGGATTACCTACTAATGCTTGGTTACATCTCTTAGACTGAGCTTCCCCCCTTAGCAACCTCTACTCGGTGGCCATGTTGTCTTGGGACTGCCATTCCCTTGCATTGTATATTAGGGATTACTGTAATATACACATGTATGCATTTTAATTATTGCTTTTATAGTTTTTAGAGCGCACCGTGTTTGCACGGTGCTGCGCTACGCTTAAACATCGGCGATCGTGAAAAAAATTTTACAACTATTTTATTTTAATTTTGCATTGGTGGACATTGCCAGTGGCCATATTTTTGGCCATTGGCATGATTCCTTGACTGGATGCATCCTTTTTTTCGAGCTGTCACAGCTCCATTTTGCTATTTGCAATAAAGTACTCAGTTGTCAACGGAGTACATTTCTGCAAATATCACTACTCTTACTCGGACAGGTTAGGGTTTCCTGAATCACAGTTTTACCTCATTTGCATGCCTTTCAGCAGCAAATGAGGTAATTTACATATCCTAGCCCTGTCAGTGTAAGAGGAGTTTTAGGAGCTCTCTTACACACCCCTGCCGGCTGTTCCTGGATCGCTCGGAAGACATGTTGGCTGCATGGAGTCTTACTCTACCCTTAGACTCCATTCAAGCCTTCGTGAATCCGGCCCTAGGTCTTTTGAAACTGATGCACCATTTTTTTATCAAAAATGGAACTTAAAAAATTTCCCTGGAGTGAATATGTTTTTACTAGAATAGTGATTATTCTTAAGAAAAGACTCAATGTTTAATTTAGAATGGAAAATTTACCTGAAATGGCTATACAACCATATTTGAAGGATATATGTGTGATTTATTTAGAGATGTTTACAACATTTTTCAACTATGGTGAAACAAGTTTATGGAGTACAACATGGGAAGCATGTGTAACATTGAAGTTGAGACTCATGCATGACATTTATCTTGTGTAATAAATATAGGTAGAGTGACAGATACTTTATTATACATTGGTCTAAAATGTGTATGTATGTGGCGAAAGAGTCATTTGGTTAGTGCAAGACCACAGTACAGATGGAACAAATGTTTCCAGATTAGTCATGTTGCCAAAAACTGAAATAAAATTTAATAAATGAAAGAAAAAAGTAATTTATGGTTTGACTATGAGAAAAATCAGGAATAGCATAAAGTAATAGAGGTGCAAGGAAAGGAGGAAGAAACTAATACTGAACAAAAGAATATAAATAAGGATAGTACACAGATTGTGAAAGACAAAAATATGTGTATTAGATATAAGGTTACTTACAACAGATCCAGAAGATTAGTTTTGACATCTGTAGGAGACTGAAGAAGCATGTTATTTAAGAAATGACACTTGCTCTGGTAATGCAGTTTTAGTAGGGTCATATTAGGTGAAAATAATAAATATTTATAGAGGCATGACAGGAGTAAGGGTTGTTGCATGGTATAATATAAATTGAATGACTGTTAAGTTAACTGCTATTTGCGTAAATGCACAGATGAAATAGAGAAATTAAATGTTTGAGGAAATGAAAAAATATTTAAATGGTTTGTTTGTCTTTTCGGCTTTTCCTGGTTAGGGGGTGCCGCAGCAGAACTCTGGTCTACTGATGACTGGCAGTAGATTCTTTTATGGTGTCGAGTTGCCAGCCTGACGCCCAACCTTCAACGAAGGCACGCCCATTCACGCATGTCTTTCGAATGCCATTCGACCGCGGGGAGAACATGCAGACTCCACACAGAAGGCACTCCAGCCGAGAATCAAACAGGAGAACCTCTTGCTGTGAGGCAACAACATTACCGCTGCACCAATATGGAAAATATTACTGATGGGGATTTCTACTGAGATTTAAGGGGGAAATTGAAAAAGTGAACAAGATGTAAGAATATGTAATAATATAACTAAAGAATATTTCATGGTAATTGGGGAAAAGAGAATATACATACATTTGAGAACAGAAATGAATTACATTACGGATTGCATTATGTATAGAAGAAGGGTGACAGATTGTGAAAATTGAGGTAAGCTCATGAACTTTTCAGATCATTTTACAAATTGGGCAGTCACTGACGATAATGAGAATGTAATAAAAATGTCAAAGCTTTTAAAAGATTAACAGAGTTTTTGGAGTGAACTATGTTAAAGGAACACAGGCTACTGTTATTTAGAAGCCTATAGGAAAGACAAAATAGCATAATAATCGGACAGAATGGTGGATAAAGATAAAAGAAAAGCTTAAAGCACTATATATATATATATATATATATATATATATATATATATATATATATATAGAGAGAGAGAGAGAGAGAGAAAATAATGCATTTTATCAGGGGAAAATATTAGGAGTATGAAGATGCAATATGCAATGAAGAAGAGGTGCAGTATTGGAAAAAAGATGTCTGAGTGTAACAAGACTACAGTATTACAAGCTTTATGGAGACATCTTTAATTTAAGGATAAAACAAAGGCACATTCATTTTAGGTAAGTCTGTAAGATTTAATGAAAATATGATTTGAGAAGAAAAAGATGAGCATTTTGAAAAATTTTAAAAGACTAATGAAATACTAACAGTTGTAGGACAATATTTATTTAAGATGTAGACAGAAGAAGGAGAACAAGAAGAAGTAAAACGAGTCTGGAAAGTAAGATCTGGCTCAATGAAAGTTAAAGAGAATTTACAGAACGCAATTACAAAGGCTATGTTAAATGAATACTTAATAGGATTAATGAGGATTCAGGGCCAGGAATAGCTTTATTGGATATGAGTTTTACAAAGGAATATGTGATGTTAAGATCATTTTTAAATACTTAATAAAGGAATAAATGTAAAGATAAGAGAAGAAGAAATTTGTTTGGTAACTATAAAATTATTATGGGAGAAAATAATAAGATAAATCTCAGAAACTGGAGTCCAACACCTTTAGAAAATGTTAATTATAGGATTGTAGGGCATGGACACCACAAATATGCTACAATATCAGTTAAAAGACACCTTATTCAGTGCTACTGTAGCTGATTGATCTTAACAATGCTTAGAAGATTGCTTAACAACTGTTAAGCACATCCTATGTGCTGCTAAGATCACATCTGCCACTAAGCATTAAAAGCTGATAAGTGCCAAACAGTAAACAACAGCAGCAGAACAATAAATGGCTTCATTTCAGCTCTGTTTCTGCTTGCTGTCTATAACATTGCCACCACTCTAAATGTATTAGGAAGCAACTGTTCTCCTTAGAGAAGACTGCATAAAGACATCTCCAGCTGTTTGACAGTACTTCCCAACTGCTTTAATGGCTTTCCAAGCTGTTACAATACTTTGCATTTTTTCTGTAAGTAGTAGTACATGGAGCACATAAATCTCCATGCACTACTAAGAAATATGATCAGATGTCTAATCGTAACTTCACATTATGTGTTCTCAACATGGATACCAACATTCACCCTCAAGATGAATTTCTTGGTAGCGATGTCTCAAACACAAAATAAGCAGGTTGCAATCGGAGACCCAGTCATAATCCTGTATATTATAGGTGTATTGCAAGACCCTGAGAAAATGAATACCTAAGTTATAGGCAATGGTATATATGGAATACATAGAAAATGTTAATGAGGTGCTAATTATGGTGAAATAGATTGTATGTGGTATAAATGAGAAAGATTTGAAGAAAAACTATAGTTTGTAATGATAAGAAAGCATTTGATATTGTAAGGCATGATACAGTGTGGAGTTTTTGAATAAGTATGGAATTCCTGATAAAGTGGTAAGATTTCTGAAGTCAGTATATGAAACACCATGAATACAAAAGTAGTGAATGGGTAGTTAGGGTAAAAAGGAAAAAATACAGAAAGTGGTAAAACATGGATGCCATTTAAGCACAAGTCATTTTGGCTTAGAAATAAATTGAGTGATTTTTAAGTTGGAAAACATGAGGGAAGGGTATGTTATATGGAGAAAATAGATGTATATTAATTCTGAGTTATATGGATTATATATTAGTAAAAGAAAATATAAAGTATTGGTATTTGTGGTTATGAAAATGCTATCCGGTATACTAAAATGTGGCCTTATTAATAGGTAAAGAAAAGTGTAGGTGATATTGGTAATGTAGTACAAGTAGGTGGTATATGTTTTAATACAAGGGAGCTGGAGGAACTACAAATAAAATGTGAGCATGAGGAATGTGTAAAAATCATTTACAGGAGTTATGGAATGATCTGTGGGAAGGTGGAAGAATTCGGAAGTTGTATGATTTACTGTTTGAGAAGAAAGTTTATTTAATGCATTTTGGTAGGTTTATATAATCCCTAGTTATTTTGTTAAAATATAATAGGAACTGTATTTTTTCTGCCCTTTGGGTGGAAAATTAAATCCCATTAAAAGAAGTGTGTTGTATAATTCTGTAAATAAATGATAGTTAATTCAGATTTTCATAGGTTCATAGGTTCATAGGTATGTACTAGGCTAATGGTCCTGGAGCCTTTACAAGCCTATCCCATAGAAGTGGCCTGGCATCGTGTCGCCCAATGTTAGTTCACAGTGCCTCTATTAAGTAGAGCCACTGGAGTGATCCCCGGGGTGAACTTTCTATTTCCCATCCACTCATCAAGATTTCTCTTGAAGAGGGTCAGCGAGGTGCTCCGCATGACATATATGGGAAGTCTATTCCAGAGCATTGACAGTCGCTGGGTGAGGAACCTGTCCCTCCAGCACGTACTGTTGATTGTGGTAATGAGGTTGAGGTCTGTGGAGCATGTGGTACAGAAGGATTGGGATTTCTTTAGATGTAGCATTTCTAATAGAGCTGGGTCAGACATGACTTTGTAAGTCAAGCAGAGATCACCTCTACATAGCCGATATGAGACAGAAAATAGCTGGAGTATTTTGAGCCTGTCTGTATAAGCCATGTGTTTAATGCCTATGATCCTCTTCATGAGGTACTTCTGTGGCCTCTCCAGCTGTTGCAGGTGTCTAGTGAGGTACATGCCAAATGGGGCATTATACTCGATGATTGGTCTAATGAGGGAAGAGTAGAGAGAGATGATGACCTCTTTCTTCCTGGATGCAAAACCCTTGGCAATGAGATGTGCCACATAGAAGAACTTTCTGACCACAATGGCAATGTGGTGGTTGAAGGAGAGGCTGCTGTCAACCTGCTTCCCCAGATCTCTTATAACACCTTCAGTATTCAGTGGGTTCCCATCGATGTGGTAATTAGTGGGAACTGATTTTTTAACAAAGAGGATGATGACGCATTTTTTGGCATTAAGCTTAAAGCCATGGTTTCAACACCAGTTATTGGTCTAAGTGAGGCCTTTCTGTAGGATGTCTGCATCACTTGGGGAGTTAATAATGGTTCCCAGCTTGCAGTTGTCTGCGAACTTGGTCGACCAGAGTCCCTTTGTGTTGGCCTGGACTTCTAAGAAGTAGATGCCAAACAGGAAAGGACCCAGAACCAATCCCTGTTAGACTCCACTCGTGACTGGTCAGCAGTCTGACTTGGAGTCTGCTACTTTCACACTGTGTGTTCTATCTGTGAGCCAATTTGCAACCCACCTAATGATATAGCAAGCAGAAAATGAACCTGTAACTGCTGAAGGTGCACTGTTACAAAGAACAAAATCAAGAGAAAAGCAGCGACATCACCACAGACGACTGGCAAACTTATTAAAATCCAACAAAAAAGATGAACACAAATCTTTTACTGAAAACTTGAGACATAAAACATGGCAAGGCAAAAATAAAATCCCTTTCAAATGATAAGTGCTTTTGGAGATACCTTCTTCAGATCATAAAGGGAAACAGGGACAACATGCTTTTAAAATATATGCACAACCAATCAGTTTAAGTTTGTTCTGCCAAAGAACCAATTGGAAAATCATCAATCAACAAGCTTGAAGAAAAGTATTTATTTGCATAAACCAATCATTAGTCAGAGTATCACAATCCAATCACAGCCAGGTATCATCCTTGAGCCCCAATCAGGAAACTTCCAAATCAGAGTACTTAAAAGAAAACACACCTTCACATAAACCAATGTCTGTTCTCCTATGCTTCAGAATAGGTCTCAGAGGAACTACAGTGTTTAAACTAGGAGGCTTGTCTGCTCTCAAATTTATGATACATTTGGTTTCATTCCTTTCAGTATTGTTGGTGATATCTCCTAGTTTCATCCCTTTAGATGTAACTTCAATTGACTTAAAGTTAAAAAAAAGTGTCCTGGAAACTGAGCAACATGACAAGCAACGGCATTTTTAAGGTCCTTTTTATGAATATCTCTCAGATGCTTAAGTATTCTATTTTTAAAGATTTGATCTGTTTTGCCTACATAATAGGCAGTGCAGCATTGGCAAGTAGCGATGTACACTAAATGCTGCGTATTACAGTCAGCTTTATACAAAAAGGTGTATTCCAGTCCACTGATGGGATGTTTAAAAGCATTAAATACATCTATAGTTCTACAAACAGAGCATCTGCCACATCGGAGGGTGCCTTGTTTGCACCAGTTGGAGTTACAATGGAAGCCAACCTTCTGGCATAGTAGATGCTTCAAGTTATTTATATTTTTTAAAAACAAACTTTGGATGTTCGCCAACAATTTCACAAAATTTGCTATCCTGGGTTAGGACCGACCAAAATTCTTTTATCACTTCACAGATCTGGCGATTATCATTGGTGTAAGTCAAAATGAACTTGACGTGGTCATTATGTTGATATTGTCTGTCTCTCACATAAGAGTTTTCCTGTTGTAGCTGCTTGTTAACATATGGTAAGCCTTTAGTCAATCTGAGATTTTGTAGTTCCTCTTGGCTCACATCAATACCATGGTTTGAATAACCTCTCTCCTTTAATTCTTATTGTAAAAGTGTCTCTGCTTGTCAAAATCTGATTCCTTGGTGCAAAGTTGTGAGATCCTGTTCATCTCGTTCTTCATAATGTTGCTGAAGATGTGTCTGGGGTGTAGACTATTTTTGTGTAATTAATGATTTTTCCATGTGTCCTTCCTAAAGACAATGGTGCCAGTCTGTTAGTGTTCATCCAAGGACACTTTCACATCCAAAAATCAATCTCAGAGCGGTAAATTTAAAAAACGGCCAAAAGAAACGACAACATGATTTGGAAACAAAGTACTTAATTTATCATCAGCTGTAATCATAGGCCTTAGTCTTGTAACCACCTGTTTTAATATATCAAAAAAGGGACTAAATCTAGTAGCATAAAATATTTTATTGTCCATCCCTTCCTTCTTGGACATATACTGAGTTCTGTGCCTAATGGCCATATCCGCATGTGTTTGCTCCCCATGTGTGATTTGAGTAAATTTATTTTTGGCTTCACAGAACTTGAATAGCCCCTGGCCAATAACTTCTCTTCTTTTCAATTTCAGCCAGAGATCTATCTTTAGAAGCCATCTCAGATGTGTTCATCTACACTCTTCTAAATTCCTCATAGGGCAATGACCTGATGAGATGCGAAGGATGCATGCTGGATGCATGCAAAAAATTAACTGCAGTACTTTTTCTAAATGGAATGTACTGAATAATACCCATCTCATTTACAAAAAAAATGAACATCAAAAAAGTTCATTGTCCTTGAGTCCATGTGACAAGTAAATTGCAAACCATGAGCATTCATATTCAATTCATTTACAAATTTTTCAAACTTAGTCACGGGTCCCTTACAAATGAAAAACAAATTGGCTATATATCATTTATACAACACCACATTTTCTTAAAAATATTTGTGATTATAAACAAAATGCTTTTCAAACTCCCCCATGTACAAAATGGCATAAGAGCCCCCATAGCTGGGCCCCTTGTCTGCAAATAATATTCTTTGTTAAAAGTAAAATAAGTGTGTGTTAAACAAAATTCAAGTAGTTCCAAAATATAGGAACTGTGGTGCCCTTCACCCAATAATACTGCTATTGCTTCAAGGCCCTTGCTATAGGCAGTATTAGTATATAAAGGTGAAATGTCCATAGTAACCCAAAAGTAATCTTTTTTCTATATAATATTCTGCATCAGAGCACAAAGTTCCTGTATATTTGTTATGTGAGCAGGTATGGAACTCAAACGAATCCTAAGTAAAAGAGTCCAATAATACCCCCACATTTTCCAAGTAGGAACTAATGCCAGAAACAATCAGCCTACATGGAGGTTTGCTAAGATGCTTATGAACCTTTGGTGTAGCATAAAAATATGGATCTCGGGCACTGACAATATATAATTTCTTAACAGCCTGTGAGGAAAAAAATCCCAATCTTTCTCCTTTCTCGAGTAACTCTAATACTTCATTTTTAAAATGAGAAAGAGGGTTATAGGATAGCTTCACATAATTTCTGTTGTCATTCAAAAGTTCAAATATCATATCCTGGCTTCTTAATCTATCTATGATCAACCAGTTACCTTCTTTGTCTGCTTCCCTAAAAACATAATTTCCCACATAACTACGGAGTTTAGAAAATTCATATAATTCTTCCTTACTTAAATTGTTTACATCTAAATTTTCCAAACTCTTTTTCAATATTATTTAATAACAATTTTTCAAACAAGGTAACAGTTGCAGACAAAAGGAATTCTCCACATGCGGTCGAGTTGGAATATTTAAATATCCATAACCTGTAACAAATGGATTAGTATAATTGCTACTTTCCTCAATGCTGTTATTGCATACATCTATTATGTCTTCATATTCATATACTGATACATTCAACAACGAGTCCTCTGAACTACTAGAACCAGTGAATTACTTATCTGCCTGTTTAACAAATCATTTCTAGAAAAGAAAACTTTCAAATGTAACTTGCGGCAGAATTTACTGGCTTCAATAAGAATATTCGCTAATGAAGGGCATTTTTTGGGAACAAACTTGGCCTCTTTTAACAACACACCAATTACAACATCAGAGAGTGGTAAATTCACCAAAAAAGTTATTCTTCCTAAATTGCGACCTTTCCTTGCGAGGGTTATGTCAAATTAAGTACACATTACCACTGCCAAAATCATTCGTATTCCTTTAAAGTTTTCTCATTTTCCTGCCAATGGTTTCAGCTTCAACTTTAGCCAACCTCTGCTTAATTTTACCAAATTTAGAAATAAAAATATATTCAGAGGTTTGTTGTTTCAACATGCTTTCCAGACTAGTAATATCTTGTTGAACTTTTTGTAATGACCACAAGTTCCTTTTAACCAAAATTCTAAGCCATCCCAAAGTGCACTGCAAAGATACCTCTCGCTATTCCTCCAACAGATCTTGTTCAGCCTCTGTGAAACCCCCAGCTGGCAACCGGTCTACTTGGAGACCTCTTGGTGTTATGCTTAATGCATGATACTTCTTCAGGAGTTTAACATAATAAAATAAATTAATTTCTTTCACCATTAATTTCTTCAACTGTCCAAACTTAAGTAGTTGATCATTTTGACCAGGAGTACTCCAGGGGTCCACTCCAGAAAATCTGGATTCCCACTCCTTCAATAGTTCCGTGAACAGACTATTAGTAGAAAGTTCCATAATAGCACCAGGCGCAATAACAATCTGGTAATGCCAAAATGTGCCACCAATAAACTCACTAATAAACAAAAAACAAAAATAAAAATGCACAACAATAAATCCAAGAAACAAAGTGGAGTACCACACAGCTTTAATCCTGGCACCTCGGCTTCTCGCCTTCAAGGGATATTCAACTACCAAATTCATCGGCTTAAATAGATTAAACAATTATCCAATATTCTTAATAAGTACCTATATATCCCAACATTTAAACTAACTGGTGCTCATTCACCATAAATACATCCCTCTTATTACAAAATCACAAAGAACTATTTAACATATTCATAAAAAGCAGCATTAATTTAGCATTTATATAAAAAAAAACAAGCATTAAATTATCTCTCAAGAATTAAAAAATTCAAAATTGCCTCCTGATTTAACCCATGGGGAATCAAAGTGCCATAATTAAGAATAAAGGTAGTTTCTATCAGGTTTAACTTACTAGCAAAAATTGCACCAGTACCACAATTGCCAGCTGATTGAGCCAACACACTGAAAAACAAAGACTCATAATTTCCCAAATGTACTCTGGTAAAATGCTCTGCCAGTGGACAAAAAATATCATTAGCCCTTCTGATATCTCCCAAGTGTTCTAAGATTCTGACCTTGACTTTTCTTTTGGTCTGATCTATATACAACTGCACCTCATTGCATCCACATCCCAAAATATATATAACACCACAAGATTGACAATTAAACCTTCCATGGGAAATAAACCTACGACCATTGGTCGTGGTATCTGATAGACTTCTAATTCTACAGCATACATTACACCTACCGCAAGGAAAAGCCCCCATGAATCTGTTGTGTGTGTAATTGGTAACTGGATGATTTAACAATTCTTTTAAATTCAAAAACTGGCTAAAAGAAAAGATAACATGGTTTGGAAACAAAGTGCTTAATTTATCATTTTTTTATATATATCAGTGTTAAATTAATGCTGCTTTTTATGAATATGTTTAATAGTTCTTGTGATTTTGTAATAAGTGGGATGTGTTTATGGTGAATGAGCACTGGTCACTTTAAATGTTGGGATGTATATGTAGTTATTAAGAATATTGGATAATTGTTTAATCTATTTAAGCTGATGAATTTTGTAATTGAATATCCCTTAAAGGTGAGAATCCGAGGTACCAGGATTAAAGCTGTGTGGTACTCCACTTCGTGTCTTGGATTTTTTGTTATCAAAGGCCTTGGCCAGATCAAGGTAGGCTGTATGCACTGCCTTACCTTCATCCACAGCCCTGGTGACTGACTCAAAGAAGTCACCCAGGTTGAGCAGGCATGATCTTCCTTTCACAAAGCCAAATTGAGTGGGGTCTAGAGTTTGGAGATTTCCTATATCTTTGTTAATCAGGTCCATGATGATGTGCTCCATAGCTTTACATATCAGTCTCATCAGGGTAATAGGGCGATAATTCCCATGGTTTATAGTCACTCCCACTTTACGGAGGGAGATGACTGCATCAGTGTGCCATTTGGTAGGGACAAAGCCTGAGGCGAGTCTGTGACTGAACAGGGCACACAGATGTGGTGCCAGTTCACTTTGAAGTTCATGTAGAACACAGCTAGGGATATTAATGGGTCCTATGGAAGCTGTATTCTTGGCCTTGGGTAATGTAGCTTTAACCTGTGCTGCAGTAATGCTAGGTGCCTGGCATTTGTCTGTATTGTAATTGGTCCTTTACGGGGAGAGAGAGGGGTCATATTGGCACTGAATCTGTTGGCCAATATGTTGGCAATATCTCTTGGCTGAGTATAGGAAGTACCATTGTGCAGTATCTCAGAGCAAATCTGGGTATTGCACGGAGGATCTTGATATAGCTATAGAACAGAATAGATGTAACATCCTTGTGCATGTATTTTGTTATATAATATGTGTTAAATAAAAATGAAGTCATTTTTGAAATATTGTGTATACAAGATATGGGGATATTTTTCAAGAAAATGGAAAAAAAGAGAAATACATGTTCACTTTCAAGGTAAATATAAGGAAAATGGTAAATTAATTAGGAAATGGAAGATAAATGAAATGCAAAAAGTTAATGATAGAAGAAAGTTATCTTGAAAACATAATGGATAAATGTTTTTGAGTAGATCCATGAGGGTGAACATCATGAGGTAGAAGATAATATAAAATAAAAAGGAGAGGTTTAAACATTTATATGATTGTAAAGTTTTTTTGTGATATTTAATGACAAACAAGCTACTAGTTAAGGCTCTGATGACATATTAAGGGTATGAGGGGATAAAAAGCAGTTCATAATGATGAAGATTCAACACATTGGATCAGATTCATGAATAGCTACATGTCACTCTGCTATCAGGTTCATGTTGTGCCATGATATGCACATGACAGAGAGCTATTTTGCATTCATTAAATGGCACTACATGTCATATACAGTCACAGAACAAATATATACAGCAGAGTATGCTAATGCAAGCATAACAAGCTGAATTATATGCTAATTAACCAATCCAAAATGATGGAGCCAGTCAGGAAGCTATAAATTAATCATGTACACTTGGTGTAGCTCCTTGCCATGAACACCAAAACCTGTTGGAATGCAGCCACCATTGCACTTAAAAAAATTATAGCTGCTGCTGCATGTGTATGTGCAACAGACTAACATTTATGCTGCTACTGCTGAAAGATCTTGTCCAAGAAGAACAGTGTTCAGACCGGGTCTATATTATATTCTCAAAAGCCGACAATATCGAAGCTGATATTGTCGACATGAGAATAGCGAAACCGCACAACATCGAACATGTAAATGGAAATCTCCGTAAGGGGAGATTTCCATTTACTACAATGTAGTGTGGTCTCGGAGTTAGTATATTTAAGTAGTGGGGGGTGTGGGGGGTGCAGGGGGGCTTGTCCCCATTCTTAAACCTATTAGAGTACTGTTTCTTTTTTTTTTGTTGTTTTTATAAGTTCAATGTTTGAAGACATCGACCATATGGTGTTGACCATATAGTGTTCGATGTTTTCAACCATCGATCTTATAATATAGACCCATTCAGACCACATTTAACATATCATGGACTGCATGATACTGAAATAGTAGTGTGATACAGAGTTGACAGGGAAGCACTACAAGAACTCTGTAAACTCTTCCAGTGCCACCTTAGATCTAGGGGAAATCGAGGAGAACCTATACCAGTGGAAACTAAGGTATGTATAACATTAAGGATATTAGCTAATGGAACATTCCAAAGACACTTAGGGGATATACTAGGGGTGTCACACTCCTCAGCCTCCAGAGTATTTCACCAATGTCTTAATGCTATAATAAACCATTCTAGGGAGTGCATCTACTTTCCATGCACACACGAGGTGACAGCAATTACAATGCATTTCATACTGTGACACACTTCCCTGAAGTTCTGGGGCCATAGACTTTACTCACATAGAAATAAAAGCACCTCCTGTAAACAGGGAAGGGCATGCATTAACAGGAAGGAGTAACACTCAGTCAGCTGCCAGGTTGTTTGTAATGCCCAAGGGATCATCCTCAATGTCTGTGCAGGCAACCCAGGCAGTTATCATGGCTCACACATATGGCACACCTCTTAGCATTGCACAAGATTTTTTGGGGTGATGTTTCAAAAGGCCATTTACTGGGTGATGTTGGTTGTGCACTGGAACCATGGATTATGACACTCATCAGAAATGTACACACATACACCCACAGAAGGATACAATGATGCCCACACTCAAACTAAAAACATAAAGCATGTGTTTGGCATGCTGAAGTTGTGGTTCCACCTTCTAGACACCTCAGGGGGTGTCTTGCAATAAGACGCAGGCACCTGTGCAGAAATTCTCACTGTCTTTGCCATGCTGCACAATATAATTTTGAGGAAATGGCTGCAACAGAGACAGCAAGGGCCAGGGCCACACATTCCTTGACCACAGGCAAGTCCAGCACCTCTAGCACATACAGATGAGGATTCTGAGAGAGACCCTCCATCTGCAAAGGGAGTTGTCAAATGTAAGTGTGCACAATATGCCCTTGCCCTGGCTAAGAGGCAAAGGATAGCAAACACACTCACTACTTAAGAGGGAAAGGTAGCACATACACTCAACAGATAAGAGGCAAGTGATAACACTCACACTCACCAATAAAGGAATACACATAACAACTTATGCACATATAAATATTAAAACTGATGCCAATGTCCACAGAGTTTACTTCCTTATGAAAAGGTAGGGTCTGGTTAGCAACAGACAGAAATAGCCCCAAAGGACATAACTCATACCTGCAGTTGTGTCAAGGTAGGTGTAAAATCTGTAGTATATGAATAAAAGTGTAAGAAGATAAACATAACCAATATACCTGCATACTGTTAGTCGTAAATGTACTCAAACAGAACCTGTGTGAATTGCCCACCAATGACATTATTAATTTATAGGAACAATATCTACAATATACAGCTATGCATTATACACAATAACTGGCATTAAGTTGGTCACTTACCCAATGTATACAAAACAGTCAACAGGACAATTATATCAACAGTTTCACAAGTAGAGCAATAGGCAGGAATGCAATATCAGTGATTTGAATGCATGTCTTACAACACTAACTGAAAACAAACTCTTTTGAAATGATCATGTACAAAAACTTCCCACAGTTTCTTATGTAATATATATGCATAAACTCAACATAGTGAGAAATACTCACTTAGCTATCCAGTCTGTGCATCAGGCATATGTGGAACCCTAAGTAAAACCCAAAAAAACAAAGGGCCTGGCACAGACACCATCATCTGCACAGGGTTGGGACAGCAGGAGAACAAGGCTAGCACCAAAGTAGTGAGTGTGTGTAAGAAACACAAAACATTCAGTAAAGTAGGAAATATCTGATGGTCACTAACAGGAGATGTATCCCAATCAACATTAAGGTTTGCTAAGTTTGCAAGTGTGTGAGTTGGTGTGGGCAGGTTTTGTGAAATGTGTTTGTTTGTCTGCTGAACACAATCAAGCTGTGTGCTAGCACTACATCCTGAATGTCAGATGAGTGTAAGCCATGCATTATAGAATTTGTCAGGTCATCACACCCGAGCATGAGAACTGCCTCTAACAGGAGTTGCACTGCCACTTCCATGTCCCTGGTTCGAAGTGGATGCGCTACCTGAATGTAAGCAATGTCTGCTGGATGAGCTGTCCTAATGACTATTCCTTGGACCATGAACCCATAGCCTCCCACATCTGGGTGTGGACACATCAATCACTAATGGAGCAGTGGAAGTAGTGTCAGCATGGGAACAGTATCTGGCATGGCCACACTGGCTAACATCAGAGAATTTGCAGCTGTATGAACACAGGGATGCCGACCCTCCCTCAGCAGATGTTCCATCACAGAAACTGACCGATCCAGTGTGTCACTCATCCTATCCAAGGAGTCATGACCACGGTTGAGATAGTCATGCATGTCAGAATGCACCATGTTTATGACTTGCACTATCTCTTTCAAGGTTCTGATGGAACATGCCTGTGCCTCAGACATGGCCCAATTCACATACCTCTGGTGGCACTTAATGAAATCAGCAACAAAATGAGGGTGGCCAATACACTTCCTCTGAGCACCTGTAGCAACCCTCCTATGTGGTACCACACCCTCACAATGGCTATGGACAGACTCAACCAGATCTGCAGCCAGAGCAACCACACCACCCCAATCAACTGTGTCACTCTCAACCTGGCTTATATCTGAGACCTCAGTGGAATGGGTATGTGTAGGCATACTGATTGTGGCTGAAGTAAGGTCAGGTGGTGTGTAAGTCACAACATCAGAGTCAAACTGAAGCTATTCACCCTCTGGCTGTGGCTCTATATTGCCACCATCATCATCAGTGCCTACTGACACTCGGACATCAGGTGGTAGGAGTTCTACACTGCCATTGTCTGATCACCTGTGATAATAAGCAACAAACATAAGAATGATAAAAATAATGACCAGAACTGATCAAAACTGTGTTCTAACCACCCATGTTAAACTCAAAAGTGTATTCTAAATGCCTATATTAAACAATTTTAGATGTTAAAGGAATCCAATACTTAATCTTTTTTCAGACTTACATTTAATTAATGTTTATTACTAATCAAAGAAAGTTTGTGCTTATCATGTCCCTAGAAGGACAAAAGAATAATGCTCTGCCTATCTTCCCCTTAAGAAATATCTCAGAATCAAGCAGACTGACCATCCCACCCCAATACATTCTCTGCTGGATGGTGTCTCTTCTAAACCACATGTCTCAATGTTTCCAGGTATATCAGAAGTATACACATGTTAACACATAAAGATGGCTAGAATGACATTAAACGCCTTATATATAACATATCTGGAAGTTGTTCTTGGGACATGCTTGGCCTGTCATCCACATCAGCACCAGCATCAAGGAGTCTGTGTGAACCCTCTGCTGATCTGTTGGCTCTCTGACAGTGGATAGGACATGTTCAGTTTCAGTGAGTTGTGGTTCAGTAGGAAGACCACATCCTATAGCCATCCGTTCTTGTACTAGTGCAGCTGCCATCCTGCAGCTTGCTGTAGTCATTTCAGAGGCATAGTACTAAACCTGATTATAGTTTTGGGCACAGCCACCCACTGCGTTAATGTCAGCAATCACCTGATGCCACATGTTTTCTTCTGGCAGGCATAACATAACACCTCTGCCTCTGCCAAACAAGAAAGTTCCATGGTGGCATAAGGCTTGTTCTCTGCATCACCAAATGTTGGCTTGCATGGAACAGATGGTCTGAGTGCCATAATCCTGCATGACGTAAAACAGAAAAAAGACAAAACACATTTGCAACACAAAGAGAAATTATTCTCCTCAAAAAAATCTCTGCACCCATCCTCAACACAAAACAATTGAATGCACAATGCTCATTTCAGACTACACCAAAGCTAAGGGAACCCCCACCCCTACCCCCAACAAAAAATAAAAAAAACATGTAATACACTAGCATTCCTTTCCATTCTGTTAACATTTCTGTAATACAGCAGTTGTGTAACTGAATATTGGATGACAGTATTATCAATAAATTGGTAAAAATTCCAAGTAGAAATGCCAAGATAATTTTATTTGGTCTCCCCATTGTTGTGGAAGTTGACAAGGGGCATCTGAGAAGGCTAACACCTCTGTTAGCCAGACATACACAACACCTTGAAGTTGGTAATCAACACATAACACTTGCTGCAGTAAATGATAAAATTCCAAGAGCAAATGCTAGCATAATACTGTGATGGGTGATGTAATCATACCATTCATTAACAAACTTTGAAAGCACAGCAGGAAAAGATATATCTTCAGTATACCAACAGTGAATGAAAAAAACTGCATATAGATAAAAATTCTGTTGCATATTGAAATACATTCCAAATATGAAAATGTTAGCAATTTATGAAATGATGCAGTAATTTGTAAAAAAAAATCACTTCCAAGTAAATACAAGCAATGGTCTATCTGTATCAAATCAGTCTCCTCTCTTTTCATTTCCAAGGCTACACCATTACCTTTATATAGTGTAGATTCAGCCCTCTGAGCACTGTGAAGATAAAAATGAGGTGTAATCACTGGCATTCCTGAATACCAAAAATCCCACTTGGTGTAGAGGAGGTAAATATCATGTAAGTACCTACAGGATAGCTTGCATATGTCCTAGGACTACAGGGAGGAGTGATAACAGTTGTTAGCTGCTAAAGGTTTGCAAGTGTTAATGATTATTCTGATGGTGTGGGCTATTATTAGCTATTTATTAGCCTAAATTTGTTGTCAATATCACATTCATCTTTTTTTTGGTGGACCTGTAATCTGATTGCCTTTTAAGTCAGATCTGTATGGTATATATATATATATTTTCTGATTAATACTTTAAGCCTGCATTGCTGGCAAAGAGAGATAAAAAGCACAACTGAGTGTGTGTTTTTATTGCACTTAATTGAGGGTTCAAATCCAGATACTGTGGTGTTTTAGAGAGTTAATGCATATTTCCTGAGCATTTGATGAAGTTGTACCATACACAGAGTAATGAAACCTCATGGCCCTGCATTTTCATTACTACTATATTTGCTACTACTGACATTTTTTTCTTTTATTATGTTCATCATTTGCATGCATTTCAGCAAAGTGTATTTCGGACTGGCAGTGTTTTGTAACAGTGAACAAGAGTCCACTGCCCAAAGTACAAATTGAAACATTTAATTTGGAATGCCATAAATAGTGCATTTTAGAGAGACACAGATGCACCACTGTTATCATCAGTAAGCAAAGAAACTCTACATCTCATCTAAGTATCACTTTAGCATATGTTATAAATAAAATGAGTTTAAAGAAAGAGGATAGATGATGCAGGGTTTGAATTCAGCTTGCAGATATTTTTATTTTTAACTGGAAATACAAAAAGTATAGAAGAATAATATGATGTATATGAAAAGCATATGCTAAAGTATATGATAAAAGTTCCATATATTACCTGTAGTTCATGTGAGTTGAGGTTGCAAAGGTGTTGATGTTGTCTAGCCACCTGTTATCCTCATTAATAACATTATTAGCAAAGCATGTACTATCATATGACAGGTTGTACAATATTGTAGCACAGAAGGATTAACATGAGTACTGTGGACAGATGTGTGACATGCTGTATAAACACTTACAATCATACTTCATCACAGTATGAAGTATTTCTTCATGGCATAAGGTATGTCCTGACTAATTGTATGTAGTCTGCCAAGCATGACCTCCTGCCATTGTCTCTATGTCCCCATTCTGAGCCATTGAGACTAGATGACATGCTGATGATGTGTAGCCCACATGCTGCTTGTATTGCCTGCAGTACATGTGAAAATGCAGCATGTGTCTTTGTAATTGTATAACTGTTGATCAATGGAAGTACAAGTCATGTTTGTTCTTATGTTTTGTGGTGTGAAATAATTTTTTTTTGTTTTTGTTTTTGCCTTTGCAATTTGAGCATTGCTTGGCAGAGTACAAATAGGTCTCACAGCTAAAGGAAAAAGGGAAAATTTGCATTTTTGTAGTATTTATTAGCGCAAACATTCCTGGCACCATTGCATGGTATTTGTAATGCATGAGTGATGTGCATCTGATACTTACCTCTCTCTGCAGCACAGCCTTTAAATGCAGTGACTTTGGACCCATAGCAGAGCTGCCTTGGGGTTTACATTAATACTGTGTGAAAGAATATGGAAATTATAACAAGATTTATGACTTACTTTCAGCACAACATATGGTGTTTTTTTCTGTTTATTGCCTTCTGCAGTTGCTCGCTGCTGAGCGTAAGGAAAAAAGTGAAAAATTTTTTGAGGCAGCCTTCTGTGGCACAAACAGGCTTAGTGGTGATATGCAGATGTCAGCACTCTGGACAGTGCTGAGTGGAGAACATCCATGTGCTGTGCAACTGTCTGTGGCACAAGATGTAAGGCAGTGACTTTAGAGACAGAACACACGTGATCCACAATTCAAATCCAGATAACACTTCTTTTCACAAATAGTGTCAGAATGCAATTGATAACAACATTTTGATTAGGAAGGTAACACTACATACAAATGGCGGTCATAAGTAGGTTAATTGTAAGAAATGTCTCAAAAATGCTTTGATAGTTAGATAGTATATCTCATTAATGACTTAATTATAAAACCCATTTGATTGTTATGTATAATTGTTTAAGCATGACATTTAAGATAATTACTGAAAAGTTCACTTGCATATTGGTGATGGTCACAACAATTTAGTTAAAATAATCTTGACTCCACATAGCCCAACTATGTGTTTAGGACAGTATGTGTTGGGAAGTATGTACATATGTATGTATGTATGTATGTATGTTTTACATCCCAGCCTGTATTACTCTGCTCATGAAAGTCTATCCATTTGAGACTTATTTACAAACAGCGATACTACCTATTACATGAGAATGCAGTTCCCATGAGTTCTTAAAGTTACACACATACAGGTCTATCTGAAGTATATTATCTCCACTCATAGTGAACTCATTAATTCTGTAAGGACCATGGATGAAAGAGAGTTTTCCTGTAGCACTGTGAAATAATAACTTGGCTTTAAATGTATGCACTCTTTATTCCACATGTTTGATTACCACCTTGAAAAAATAACTTTTTATAGTGTGCAACTGACAACACATTCTACCTTCAAAACAACAAGGCTTACAATGCAAGGCATTTAGTATGTCAGTGTTGACCACTGGAAGAAGGGTTATAGGAAGAACATCACATATGATAATTATCAGTGTCATGTTTCACACCTTCATTGCTGTTTGTGGAAATCCCAGCCTCATTGTCTGTGGATCTCTCTGCTTTCCATCATGCAAATGTTGGCATGATTGTGCTTCTTTGCACTCTGTTAAATGTGAGATTAGAATTTGGCACCATTTCAGACACAGAGTTTTTACTTGACTTCTGCAGACGTGCATGGTGAGGGAGATGTTAGTGCTCAATTTAGAGCACCGAGGTGGGGTGTGAAGAGTTCAGCTGAAGGCTGCTGCATGGAGACTATATATAGACCGAGGCTTGGAACAGCTTAGTCAAGGTTGTGTTTGGTGCAGCTGGCATCCCACGCACTGCAAAGAATTGTCGTCACCACTATAGTGGCCTTAAATGGAAAAGGACAGAGCTCCTTAGCTAATGGAAGGATGAGTTTAGAACTTCTGGCACCCCTTGGTTGTGTAAGTATACTGACTCATCAGCATTAAATTCTATCAAACACAGTACACAGCAAATACTGGTATTCATTATGCTTCCATGTCTGCTCTTCTCTTCTTCTCTGTTATGCAGCTCCTAAAGACATTACAGCAAAAGAGGTTTATCCCCCCAGGGAGGCAAGGGGTATGTATGCATCGGGCAAAAGAGGTTTATCCCCCCCAGGGAGGCATGGGGTATGTATGCATCGGGTCTTACTGTAAGCCTAATAACTATTGTAAGTATATTCAATATGGCAACACTGAAATAAATAGTTATATTTATGATATCATAGCAGTGCAGTTCATTAATGGTACAACAGTGTAAGACCTAACCATCACATTTGGATGTGGCAAAGGTGTATAGACTGGATAATCATAAATGTGTATGCAGTGAAATTATATAGTCATATGACATGCCGTGGATCTAGTTCTCAGTCTTTTTTGTCTCACCCCACCCCGTCTCTCTCTTTGTTTTTTTGAAAATGTTATATTTAATTAACATTTGTTAGCTGAGACAGAGCTCATTTTTATTGGAGGCCTGGGGAGAAACACTCCAGATGCATGTCTTTGGAATGTGGCAGGAAACCGGAGTCCCTGGAGGAAATCTACACAATGCAAGGTGGGCATGCATACTCCAAACAGAAGGCATCCCAGTTGAGAATCAAACTGGACAACTTCTTGATGTGAGGTGACAACATTAATCGCTATACCACTGTGCTGCCTGCAGCTTAAATGTTGTGTTATCACACATTTATCCTTACAAAAACTGACATGCAGCACAGAGAGAGATAGGGCAACCACTGCACCATCCCTCTACAGGTTGCAGCACCGACACCCAACACTTCAGAATCCCAACTTCTCATTGCTGCCTCCACAACCCCTGCCCTACCCTATCCATCTGCATCAGGTAGCTCTGCCCTGGCTGCTAGTGCACTGGCACCCTACAGGAGTAGTAGTAATAGAGGTAGCCATTTTGTCACCCTGCAATAGCTGACAGAGCTGGTGGAGAGTATCATGGAAAGGGGTCTTGGTGCCTGAATCTGTCATGTAGAAAAGGTACTTCATCTTATTGTCAAGATGATGCCATTTTGAACACTGACACAGGAAACTGAAAACAGGAAACAGTGATGACAGTTCTAAGGATGAGGACTAGATTTTCACTATGCTCAGGCTTGATGTGAGTGTGCCTTTGATGTTCCCTACCTATCCCAATTATGGTGTTCTTCAACCTTTTGTGTCCATCACATTCCTAGCTGTCTTTTATGACCTGTATGTCTGCGCCTGCTTCCTTACCTACCCTACCTACCTGACCTTCAAATTCCTAAGCCCCTTCCTCATTATTCCTCTCTGAAAGTAAAGAAAAAAAATGGGCACCTGTTCCACCAAAATAAATAAATAAATAAATAATTGACCCATACATAGCTCTCCACTTCACCTATGTGTTTTTGATAGACATGATTTGGAACAACTGGTGATACATCATTATTCTGTTATCACCTACCCTTGGCGTTGTGACAGTCCAAATCATTAATTTCTGTCTACAGTTTTACATTTATGTTGTAAAAAAGTGGATAACTATGGTTCTTTCCCACTGCCTTCCTGTAAATTTCTCTATTCTTTCCCCTGTGCCTCCACTCTGCCCCCCCCCACTTTCCTGTCAACCTGTTTTTCACATGTTTAAACTGGTTAAAAAAATAGAATCACACACAACACATATGGCCCAAAATGGCCCTTAAGAAAGCCTTCACTTTTTGTCCTCAGCATTTGCACAGAGTTTTGTATTGCACACCAATGACAAGTGATGACAAATGGCTGTTCATGTCCTATGGCAAAACCTGGTCATTTGTTGTCATCACCCAAAGTGATCCACTTATCCTTGCGTAAAGGTCTTTTAAACATGCTGCACTATTGAAATACACATTAAATGTAGAATAAATGCAATAACTTGGCCATAGTTACTCTAACAGTTCTTTGACTACTGGATTTAACAAAGTGCAACTTTCTCTGTGGAGTGTTACCCTAAATCCCTTGTCTGAAGACTGATTTTTGGCCATAGCATTAAAGGTTCAATTCCATATATATGTCACATTATTTCTTCCTCTGATGTTATACTTCTATGATATGTTTCATAACACATCTTACTTTTTTTATCCAGTTATGACCTTTAATGAACAGATTTTGAATATTGTTGCAAAAAAGCATTTACGAACACATCCATGCCAATAAGAAAGAATTAAATCAGCCATATTCTACTCATGTCTTAATCATGTTTTACCTCTCCTGTAGCTTCTTTATCCCTAGAACTATCAGTTAATGAATAATGAGGACACACAATAAAGATGTGCATTCATGACCCATAACAATGACGTTTGATATGTGTCTGTCCATCTGTCTCTATCATCACCCTTTCTCTCTCACTCTATTGTACTGTTGACTATTCATTAGGCAGACCGATGTAAATTTCATCTTATGGCATTCTCATACTGTTATTATTTTGCTGAAGACTGATACCTACATATTCCATTGGCTGAATAGGTTATCACTGTCCCTTCAATTGTGACATTTTGACATAGGTGAAGTATGATTTCCTTTGTGGAGTGCTGAGATAATGATTAAGTCTATAAACACAATTTTGCATCTTGACAACAATTCAAATTCAGTATTAGGTAAAATGGCATCCTCGTGAATTTATATCTACCAAATGGGGTACCAAAAGTGGTTAGCAATGTGGATTTGTGATCAAGCATCACTTGCCAAAATGAACGCTTTGGATCCAAGACAGAAAAAGATAGTGGCATTCGGTATTAGGGCTGCAACCTCTTTTGCATTGAATGATGTGGTCTCTTCAATGCTTTGTTCAAATCTCTTGGGTCAATACATAATTTCATCTGAGCCTTTTTTGTGAGGTCCTACCATGGATGACACCCATTCAGTTGGTTCTGTAACTGGACAAATTACACCTTGCTGTACCATTTTATCCAACCGAGCTTTAACTTTATCCTGCATAGCTATCAGAACTTTTCTTGCTGTCTGATTACTGGACTGACCTCTGGGTCTAACTTCATAGAATACACAACAGGAAGTTTGCCCAACTTGTCGTTGAAAACATCAGCATACTCTGAGAAAATGGCTTCAGAAAAATTGGAACTAGGATATGCGCTTATATGATGAACTTCTTTGGTAAAAGAAAGCAGATTCATTCTCAGACTATCTCTGAGACCCAATAATGTCTGCACAGATCTTCGGACTACATAGAATAACAAGCTGTAATAGTTCCTAGCCAAATAACATGAAAGCACTACTGAGCCTTTGGTTTGAATTTCTTCACCTCCATAAGGAACACGTTTTTCACTACTAGCCACATTGAGTTGTTCATTAGTTCTCACTTTACCAAATGTGTCTGCTGATACAACATTACATGTTGAACCAGTATCTGCTTTGAGCTTGGTGGATTTACCATTGATCTGGACAGCACAAAACACTTTGTTTTTTTGCCAACAAATTCAGTGTATCAACATTTTCACCAATTACTGATACACCATCTACATAGAAAGCAGAATTGCAGCTCTGTATATGATCAACTTGCTTTTTTGAGTGACCCTTCTTTATAACAGTGTGAGGCTTACCTGATTTACAAAACATTTGAAAATGATTCCATTTTTTACACTTGTGGCACTGCTGACCAAATGCTAAACATTTTTCTGTTTTAGACTCATGACTGGCACCACAATTGTGACAGTTAACAATAAAGCTGGATATGGGATTTACTGACTCATGCTTGTACTGCACTGAGTATGCTCCTTTCTCAGAACTTGCTGGTAAACTACTTGGCTTCCTTGGTGAACCAGCAGGGGCTGTTTCGGCCATGTGCTTAGGCCTGCTTATGTTTGCCACATGTTGCATGTTATCTACATTTGCTCTGAAGCATGCTGAAACCATGCACTTGTCACTTGCAAGCATACTTGCATCTTTCTGCAACTTCATGGATTTGAGAAATCTCAGTGGCTTTACTCAACATTAAATCACTGTCATGAAGCAAAATCTTTTCACTCCAGCACAATTAATACCACACACAAGCCTGTCCTTTATTAACTCATCTTTTAAGTCACCAAACCGACACATTTTGGCTTTGTTTCTCAGGTCAGTAATATAATCTGCAAAAGTTTCTTCTGGTTTCTGATTTCTCATGTAAAATAAATGCCTCTCTAATGTAATGTTCATCTGGGGTTACACATTTTCCTGAACTTGTGCTTCAAACATTCACAGTATTCTCTTGATTCGGCCTGTACAACAATATGACGGTTTCACCTTCTCCCTCATATACTGCTGGTGCATACACAAATGAATGCTCTCTTTCAATAGCCTCTGACCCAGCTAGGTTCATAGGTTCATAGGTTCATAGGTTCATACTAGGCTATCTGCCCGAGGGCATTTACAAGCCTAGCCCATAGTTTTGTGGCTTACGCCACCCCTTTAGTATGGGGAACTATACCCATTATTTTGCTGTGCCTCTGTCGAGCAGTGACACTGAGGTAATCCCTGGGGTATATCTGCAATCTCCCATCCATTGGTCAAGATTTCTCTTGAACAAGGCCAGCGAGGTGCTCTGCCTCACATATACCAGGATTTTATTCCACAGCATAGGGAGTCTTTGGGTGATGAATCTATCCCTCCAGCACGTCCTATTAATAGCCGTTTCGAGGTTTAAGTCTCCCACCCTTGTGGCCTAGGTTTAACAAAATGAATGCCTTGGAGCATGCATCTTTGTCAGAATAATCTGCTTGTATAAAATATCTTCTTGCTCAAATATTCTCCAGTTCTCTGCAATATTCTGATTAAATACAAGTGGTGAGGGCTTTCAAAATCTGTCTGCCATATTAACATATGCCAGTGAAGGGTTTTGCAAATATACGTGAACATACACACATACACATATGCCAGAAGTTTATGCCAATATTTGTAACTTTGCCCAATAGCACAACAAGCCTCTGAATAACTAAACTTTGCAAAATAAGTCTCCTGAGCACTGTAATACTTTCAAAATTGCTGTACTGCAAAAGTAATTTATCATCATTTTAAGAAACATTTCAAATAACTGTGCTGTGTGAATAAACTAGAAAGAAGAAGCTCAAAGTAAGAAATATTTTGAAGTAACTGCACTTTGCAAATAAACAGTACACAACAGACTGAAACTTTCCCAAATGGTGGCACCTTACTAGATAATTCTTTACAGTGAAGGAAACACTCTGTAATGGCGGCACTTTGCGAATAAACACACCCAGCACAAGAAACTTTTCAAAATGGCTGTATTTTGACTGTACTTCACAAAATAGTTGCAGTTTGCATACAAATAAACTCTTCAGAATACATGCAGAGTAATAAGCACACACTGTAAGTACTTTTACACACTTTGAGATACTTTGAATAACATTAGTTATGTCCTTGATACGATACAGAGTTGTGGTTATGCCAAAACACTGCACTTTGCCAAAAAACATGCAGTTGCCTGGATTTATTTATGCTTAATGTGCCCTTTTTGTCCTTGTCATATTTGTTATGCTTGTTTAATCTCTTTTCATGCCCATTGTACTTTTCTTGTGCTTGTTTTACTCTAAACATGGGTGTTTTGCTTTAAACACACTTGTTTTGCTCTTCTGATAATTGTTTTATCAAATATCTTAATCTTAAACATTTTGTTTAATTAATAAACCTTTTGTGCTTCTCACTTGTTTAATAATGTGGCTTGTGCCCTTGTAATGCTCTATTTCATCTATTTTATAAAATAAACTGTTTGTGCATGTTTTCATTACCTTTGGTTCTTTTCTGGCCCTTTTTCATGCTAATTTCTCTTAGTTTACCTTCACTGTTATCTCTGCACCTTGTGGCTCTGAATATCAGTCTCTGGAATCCCAGTTCTGAAGCCATGTTGTTCATCTAGTCAAGATGTAATAGACAAGTCATTGTGGCTTCTGTTCAAGCAGCTTTATTATGTACAAACACATCATGATTGAAGCTTATAAACTTTAACTTAGGTAACATATACAAACTAGCTACATTCATTCATACATGCTTACTCTCTGGCTGCACTCTCAAAAATGACACTGAGTATGGGACGTGCTTGCTATTTATATATGCATGTTCAGCCCTTGAAATGCTTCTTAATGATACAGCACACACACTGCTCTATAATGTAATGTTTGTTGTTGCCTAAGTAAGGTGTGTGTTCCTATATGAAATTATATCCACATTGTACATAATTGTTGTTCTAAAACCGCCGTGAAAAAAGCATGGGGCCACAGATGTGTTTGTGTATACCTAGCATCAGGCAATGTTGTCTGACATACAGCAAGATATTTCTAAGTAATTACACATAAATATATTCCTTGATTCATACACATGATGTAATGCTTTCACATAACCACACATATAGCAATTGTCAGTGCAATTATACCATGGAATCTTCATTGATCTCACTATGGTGTTGATTTTCTCAATGTTTAGGCAAGTGTTTCCAAACAGCATTGACTGATTGTAAGCATTTCTGTTCTAACTGTTCTGCAGGAAAGACACCCCCCACACACACACGCAATTCTACTGTGTATGTATAGAATGGCAGAAGCATCCACCATCCATTTTAGTAGATAAAAATTATGGACGAATAAAATACAGCTGATTGAATGACTTCACGTAGGTGGAGTTCAGCAACTGAGATAACAGTTTCACTGTGGCACATGTGATCAATAGCCATCTTAATAATTTGAGGAGTTGTACAGCTTGATGTTCAATTCTAGCATAGAGAATCATTTTTGTATGAATGTGCTGATGTCACACAACAACCATTGCATCACATCAGTATTATCCCTTGATATATTGCACAAACATATGGAAATGTAGCTTTGGATTTTATGGAAGTAGACATTTGTTCTGCCAATGTCACAGTGACTACTACTTTGGCACATGCATTGAGTACTGAAGGGTACAAGATTGTGTCACAGTTCTTTGGTGGTATATATACAAAATACTGAAAACCTTCTTTGAAAAAGGACAAGTGATACAAGACTGATCACAATTGTGTGCACATGAGCAGAGTAATTTAATTACCATCAGTCTGACATGCAGATATGGCATTCATTATCAGGGATCCTTTCTTAATTCACAGATTAATTTCAGTTGTTTTTGAAAATATCCATTGCTACCTCCTGTGGTAGATGCTGACATTGCACAGCTCTGTGGAGTACATCACATCATAGAGTGGTGTTTGCATCTGTTCTTATCTGTCTGCACAATAACTGTGTCAGGCAGGAGTGCCTTATGCAAGGGTTTTATGTAAGTCAGACTCTGCTTCCACAATTGAAACTCCACACATAACTACATATGGAGTGCATGAAGATTAGAATATTAAAGTGTATAATTCCTTTCAAGGGTGATCCTCCTCCTGCATGCATTATGCCTATTTCTGTGCCACATAGAATTAATACACAGCTCAGTGATAACTTTGATGGGATGGGTTAGATTCTTGTAAAAGGAGATTCTGACTTTTGAAGCATTTTTATTTTCTAACATGTTATATTGACGAAAGCATGCTATGCAAATATCCCCATAATGTATGTACTGTTCATACGAACTGTCATCTCAACTCAGCATGTTAATGACATTCATATGTCATATAATGCCCTCTGTTACAATGTCAATTTGTTTAAATGTCATATCCTGTAATATCATGTCTGCTTTTATATACCTATATTTGCTCAGGAAGTGTGGACACCATTAATTATTATGACACACGCATTGCACAATTTTATTATTATAAAATTGTCTTTGTGATATAGCAGTTTTAAATCAATTATTGCAGTATAATTTGAACGTTTACCCTCCCCTTAAGTATTTCTGTACATCTCTTTGATTTCTGTGCACACTGTCATCAGTACACTTTCTCTGCCTCCTAAACCATTGATTGTAGTCATTTTTGCCATTTACCCTTCCCTTTTACTTATTTCTGTATTCATATGTTTCATTTATGTGCACATTGCACTCAGTACACTTTCCCTGCCTGGTACAGATTGCGTTATTTGCCCTGTATAGGTTTTCGTGCTGTCTCTGTGAGCATGCTTAACAGATTTGCCCACGGGTAGGCTTGTTTGTTTGCTGTGTGTGCTCGCGCTGCTGAGCACATTTCCATGGCCACGAATATTATTGCTGGCCACAAAAACATGCTGTATTCATGTAAACATGATGAGCAGTATGCATATGGTATTAACCCTGCTGCTTACCGTGATAACATGAGTGTGTGAAGCCTGCGCTATTGCTCATGAATTCCAGGGAGCATGTCTTTTTACATATTGGAAAAGAAACAATTGGTAATAAGAGTAGGGACATGCACCAGTTGAAAGGTTTGGAAAAAGTTACTATGAAATTATTTTATATGGATAAGATGGGAAGATGGAAAATAAGCATGTCAGTAAGTGGTATTGTAGATTAATATGTATTTCCCTGTTTATGATTTGGAAAGCTCAGTGTGCTAAAATAATGTTTAATAAAATAGTACAGAGTTAAGTTATAGAAAGAAAATTCTGGTTATGGGTAAACGGCTGGAGAAGATGGGGAAAATGTATGCTAATGATATACGTTACTGATTTTCATTCTTTTCATTCAAAGAAGGCATATTTTTGTAAATGGAGTGCAAATATCTAAATACGTGCAATACTTTTCTAATACGTGCCACACAGTCTTTTACTGCATCTGATCAAGCTCTAACTAAGGCAGATAGGATCTTGATTTAGAATTTCATTTGAAAGAAGTCATACACAGGAGTTCTGAACCCCCACTGTTGCACTGCAGTGTCTGTAATGGAAAATTAATCAAATGACCTGGGGTATAAGTAGAACCCATAGTCTTCTGATTTTTCCTGCCCTAAAAATACAAATGTGCTACCTGTTCAGCCATTGGTGCTGATGAAGCATTCTGTCACCCACATGACAGATAGCATTTTCCAAACCTATCCACATTGTGAAATTGTAAACCAGGCAACAACATATATCCATTCTATTGAATAGATGATATCTAGAAGCTGAAAAATAATGGCCAGCCTTGTTTGTAGATAAGGCCACAGAGAATGGAAGTCATTAGTAAAGTTGGCTTCTTGTCTACTGAAACCCAACTGGCTCTAGCTAGGGCTACACAGTGATTATCCCTGTGGCTGGGGAGTAAAATAAATCTGCAGAGTTGTTTGGGTAGATTTAAGCCTTTTCATTGAAATAAGTCCATTCACCAAAACTGACAGGTATAAAGCATGCTCCATCATGTGCATTAATACATTTTTAACCATAGGCTTTCTAGCCTATGATGCAAATCTTGTAACTCAATAACGTAACTTTTATCTCAGAGTAGATGGTAGATATGCATTACTTGGCAGGATAGTTGAATGATAGTGTAGAATCAAGCTAAATCCCAAGATGTTTAAAATTTGTAACTTGAGAAAATGGAAAATTACTCAGATCAAATGGCAATAGATGAGGGATATTATCAAGTCTTTTCTGAGATTTAAGTAATTCAGGTTCTCTTTCATGGAGTTAACAGTTTTCTACATTGAACTCAGTTTTTAATCTCAGTGGGATAGTTTTGAAATGAATTTTGAATGGAACTGATGTTCCTCCAAAATATCTAAATTACTATGTCATTAATAAAAAGAATGGCATGCAAAAATGTTAGTTCTGCAAAGTCCTCATAAGTATGAAGTGAAAAAGGCCAGTGGTTCAAGGGCAGAGCCTTCTGGAATTTATGACTTCAGAATTCTTAAATAAGAATCAGTCCAGTTATAGGCTAAACAGAGAGTTCCTGCAGCAGGTAATTGGAAAATCAGGTTAAATAGTTATCTCCAAGTAGTTTACATTTGGTTTAGAAGCTGTAGATGCTCATCACATCCCTCATCCTACACATTCTTCCCACTTTCACACCGTTTCCATCTTACCATCCCTGTGTAAGATCCTTTAAAAATGTATTTTCCACTATCTCACTGAATACATCAGCAAATGCCACATTCTCTCTCAGAAAAATCATGGCTTCTAGCCAGTATGAAGCAACTTTACTCTCCTCATATCATTCATAAAGAACATTCCCCTAGCCACAGACAAAGGATTACTATCAGGAGCCATCTTCTTAGATCATGGTATGGCTTTTGACTTGATTAACCACACCATACTCTTACACCACTTCAGAGAACTCGACATTAGTCCTGATGCCATACCATGGTTCCTTAGCCATATGTGAAATCAGTGTTACTCTGTTATAACTCCACTTCCTCCAACTCCTACTTTCTTTCCAAAGTTGTACCTCAAGGTTCCATTCTCACCCCATCTGTTTCTCAGTATGTATTAACAAACTTCCTCTAGACCTCTGTCTACTTCTTCTACTGTAATATGCAGATGGTATGGCTCTTTATGGTTCTAAAAATTCAAAGTTCACTCTCATCCCTGCAACAGGACCTACTGTCACAGGTCCAGAAATTTTCCTAATGGGTTGAGGAGAAAAACGTTATAATCAATTCATCAAAAAAAATGCTATTTAGAGCAAAACAAAAACTGATAAGATCTTCATATTCATTAACCATTAATGACCACAAAAATACCCTTTTAGCACACGCTATCTGATTTAAATATCTGCGTGTTTGGTCAGAACTATCTCTCACCTTTAGTTTGCATGCGTATAACACAAAATGATTAACTCCCTCATTTTCTAGTTTTTCAGATACAAAATAGCTCAATGTCTCTCCTACTCAGCCAGATATGCAATCAGGAATGCTGTCCTACTCCAAAAACTTGAATACAGGCTGCATTTTGTTGCAACATCCTTTGATTAAAAAAAAATCTCCAATATCATATAAACCATCTCAACAACATCTGTAGATTCACCACTTGCTCTCTTAAAAAAAGGACACCACTGAATTACTCTAGAAAAAGCTAAAAGGCTTCTAGTGAAACACAAAACAAACATTATCTTACGATCTTGGTAGTTCAAACTCCTAAAACCTTTTTCCCTCTCCTAACTTCAAAACTAATAAGACCTGCCTCCCTCTTAGAACCTCAGAAGTCTTAGCCTTTCTTGTCATCTGATACACACTGCAGAACTCGCACCATGATTTCTGGATTATTGGAATCAAATTCCATATACATTTCTCCCTTGCACATCTGGACACCTCTTTCATTATCTCAGACTGACTCAAATCTCTAGTTTACTTTACTTTCTGTGCACTTTTCTGTTCACCTTCTGAAGTCTCTTCCTAAACTTAGTCACCTCTGCATATTCCAACCACATATGTAACTAATCGGCCCCTCAGTCAGTTACATCTCTAACAGAACCAATAACAGCCTCTCCCCTTCTATGCAGTCCCTTTAGGGTGACGCACTTCCTCCATTTTATAAGTATATACACATTCCAGCTATCCTGAATATATGCAGCCCTGAGTCTGGTTCCTATAACTCCATTAACTACCATGATCATGCTGCTCTTAGTCACCCCAGTCTAATTCTTCTGCAGCCTCATGGAACCCCATTCTCTCTCAGTCTCCCTAGCAGGCCCATAAATGTGCCCTGTCCTCCTCCATCACAGACCTTCCCAATGGGCTACCAAGCTCAACCAGTGGTTTCTCCCACAGCATCTTCTACTTGTACCATCACATTTTGTACTGCCTTATTCACAATTTATCATATACCAACTAGTCCATATTATGTACACCAAATTTCTTACTATCCTTTATAACATTCATCTACTCATCCAGGACTTCTTTTAGCTTCTTTTTCCGGAAGATTTCTTTGCTTTCCAGCTTGCCCATTTCAGCAAATGCTTTGACCTCACTCCTGTCTGACCCTTAAGAACCAGGTCTCTACCAACTTGCCATTAATCCCAGCAACTCTCATGCTGCTATTTGTAGTAGTACTAACAAGACCAAGATATGACCCTCTGTCTCACCTACACTTCCTTTTGAGCCCTTTCTCCATACAACTATCCTGTTTTACTGCAGTTACATATCTCCAAGAGTTTATCATTACCTAGCCACCAGCCTTTCTATTCACTAACAGTATTTTCCTAGCAATCAAATTCTCACAGCAGGAACTAGTGTTTTTATTTTACACTACTTTATTTAGCATGTTTGTGTCTATAGTAATTAGGGAGATTTTTCTGTCACCTTACGTAGCAGCATTGCCAGAACTCAGTCAAAAAGGAAAATTAAATACAGCATTGTAAGCACTTGATCAACTAAAACTAAAAGCTGCATATGGTTTATTTTCTAAATAATCTCTTGCCCTTCTAACGACCCTGGAGATAGATTTTTTTTGTTGTTATTTTGTTCATTTTTTGGTATGTGCTTCTTTCTTGTGGCCAATGGGGATAGATAGACTCATCAGTCAATAGCAAGGTTATCTGATTAGTTATAAACAAGTTGGCAACCAAAAAGAAAAACAAAGTGTTGCATTTGCTTTATTTGCATTTTCTTTATAACTTCTTACCATTCTAAAGGCACTGGGGATAAAGTGTCATTGTTATTTTGCTAATTGTTAGTGTTTGCTTGCTTTCTTGTGACTAATGTTGATTGGCAGCCTCATCAGCCAATAGCACGGCTGTCTGTACAGTAAAAAACTACCAACCTTGAATGGATATGAGATAAGTAGAGATTTTGCATTTTAGTGCAACAAAAAAAAGCAAGGACATGCTTTACTTTCTATGTGATAACTAGGGGAAGAAAGGTATAGTTGTGCTACATAAAACTTGAATTAGTTGTTTGGTTACTCCACAGTACCTATACCTATGCCCATAATTATTCCAAAATGTACATAGATACCTGTTAACCTGACCATGCAAACTGTTTATTATGAGTGTTTACTTTGGCTCAAACACTTTATATTTTAGTAACAGATGTAACATACCTTAAAAGTTAGCTGTAGGTATGTTACACAGAACTACATAGTTTTTCTGTGGTTTAATTTCTCCAGGTATTTTGGGTTTATAATGCCATGATTGGAATGGACTCTATTCCTATGTGAAAGTATGATTAAATTTCATGAAATTTATATTGTTATCATCTTTAATGTTAGCCAAAAGTACTCTTTGCATGACCCACAATGAAGCCAGAAGTGACTCCTACAATTCATATAGAGTTACATGTATCAGTAATATAGATAAATACAACTATAAATTCTTTGTTATGAGACACATTGCTCCTTCTACTACTAGTATTGGAACTGTATGGGTATCATTTTCAACACTGCTCTGGTTTCTTCCTGCAAATCCTGGTATTTTACGATGTTGTGTCTCTCAGTACATAAGACACTGTAATCACTGGGTGTAGCAATTTCATTGATTAGTGCTAATTTTGTCTTCTTTTCATGGACTATTATATCTGGTTTTCTTGCATCTCTTTTTTGAACTGGTGGTAATGGGTGAGTCCATGTGATATAAACTTCATAATTTGCTGTAATGTTTTGTGGCTCATGTTTCCAATGCTTCTCAGCTACGTCAATATTATAATATTTGCACCATCCCCAATGCAACAATCTTGCCACATTATTATATCTTTCAGTATATAGGCCCTCTGGCCATTAGTGTATCATACCCAAAAACAAAATGTGTGACTGTTTCCAATTCTGTTTTACAAAACCTATATTTGTCTATTTTTCGGATATGTTCAATAGAGTCTGTAAACCGATGCATATGTAGTCCACTGTCGTGGGCCACCAATATTAACCTTTCGTCTTTTAGTTTAAATTCACCTCTACTTAACCATTCCTGGTAGATCCTGATCGACATGAAGTTGTTTCAGGAGATCTGTGCTGTGTATTAGGGCCATTGTGCTACAATATTTGAATAATAATACAAGCTTGATTCAGGTTACTCAGGAATCCATACAAACATAGATATTTTAAACAGTTACAAATTACAAGACTTATTAAAACATACATTTATGATGCAGTATAACTTATGTAAAATATGATTGCTGAAAAATGAATTACAAATCTCATAGCAAAACTCTTCAAAAAGGACTGGGGGTTGGCCATATTTTCCACAGATACTGCTTGCAGATATCAAAAAATTGACAAGATTATTTTAATAACATTGATTCAACTGTAAATACACAGTCCCAACGCAGAGCAGCACTTAGTAGAGACGAGGATCCACGCAATAAATATGTAAAAACGTAAACAAAACACCATAAGCGTGGTTCTCTAATGGCAATGAAACGCTGAATAGATCCAATGTTCAAAACACGATATACACTATTGTGAGCTCAATAAAACTTTTATTCCACACCAGAGTGAGCGCTTTCGCCAACAGGCTTCTTCGGACTCTTATTACAGGTTAAAATTGGGCTTGTTTAAAAACCCCTCCATGACTTATCATTGGTTGCTAGACTCATTAATATTACAAGGCATAGTTTAAAAGTGATACATACATTATATATTAACTATTTAAAACCACAACCTCTTTCAGAAATACTAAAACCCAAACTGTTGTTAACTAAAACACTTAATAGCTAAACATCAAATTCATCATAAATATGTGTCCAAACTAGTTGTTTACTAAAAATTGATAATTACACGTTCCCCTTCAAAACGAACTGCGTATGCATTCTTGTTGATAGTTAGAGTCCATTAGAACTGGGAAACATAACATTGCTTACTGTAAGACAGGGATCAGGTTATATAGTCCAATAATGTCAAAATATAGTCGTTTAACAGCTAATTTATAGCAACCTACGACGTGATAATAGATAAATGTAAGATAACAAATAATATTATTGTAAATACTATATAGTGAACTGAGTCAATAAACAAAAATATATATGCCCTCATGGTTAATGTGAGACAATAAAACATGAAATAAACAGCAATCAATATTACATGACAAACTACTAGAGGGTCACTCTAATAGAACTCCACTTATATTGCCATGATTACACTGGTGGATGTGATCCTCCAATTATAAACAATATGACTACCGTGTTCTACGTAGTCTTCTACTCTTTAAAAAAGGCTTGATCTGTACCTTATCATTGAGACCAGGAGGTGTATCTGATCTCAATCTGATGATCCACCTAGTTTCATGTTCTAATGTCCTATTGATCAAGTCCCCTCCTCTAAAACCCTGTAAGACAGCTTGGATGACACAAAACTTGAAAGTGTGATGTGTACCTGCCAACTTGTTATGCCTAGCTAATGCATTGACATCTGAACCCACTCTGATTTGATAATTATATTCCCTAATACGTTCCTTGAGTGCTCGGTTGGTCTTCCCTATGTAGTAGGCAGTGCATAAATTACAAGTGGCAACATAAACCACATTCTTACTATCACAATTGGTGTTAGTGCTGAAATTGAAAGTACGTCCTGTGGTAGGATATGTGAAAATCATCTCTTTGTTGATAAAAACACATTGATTACATCTACCACATGGTACAGTATTTCTGTTCTCTATACTCCGATTGTGTGTGGGGTATCTAGGTCTACATAGTATACTCTTGAGATTAGGTTGGTTTTTATAGGCTATACGTGGTGCAGAGCCAACAATCTCACTAACCTCTCTGTTCGACTTCAAAATATCCCAATGCCTATTCATAGCTTTTTTCACTTCTAAACTCATCCTACTAAAGGCCAGGTTCGCCCTAACTTCAGTCATAGGTGAAACCTCAAAATTGGGTTGTGCCACATGCTCCATAAAATATGGTCTTGCACTGCTAGTCCTTAAGGAGTCTACTATATGAATGGTGTCAGTGATTTCTTTCTCTTTATAACCTCTCTCAAGGAACCTTCCTTTCATATCCTGTACTCCATTTTCATAGTTTTCCTGTTCAGGGTTGAGTCTGGACACTCTCATGAACTGTCCTTTTAGGACATTGTTAAATACATGACGGGGGTGCATACTTTGCCTATGTAATAGGTTATTCCTCTGGCATCCCTTTCTATGTATGGACGTGTTTAACATGCCATTGGACAATCTAGATACCTCAACATCTAAAAACGATATACTCAAGTTTGAAAAATTCATTGTGAATTTTAAAAACTCCGTGGTTGTGTCTAGGTAAGATACAAAATTATTAAGAGAGTGCTCATTATCTTACATTTATCTATTATCACGTCGTAGGTTGCTATAAATTAGCTGTTAAACGACTATATTTTGACATTATTGGACTATATAACCTGATCCCTGTCTTACAGTAAGCAATGTTATGTTTCCCAGTTCTAATGGACTCTAACTATCAACAAGAATGCATACGCAGTTTGTTTTGAAGGGGAACGTGTAATTATCAATTTTTAGTAAACAACTAGTT
>NC_056728.1:381638913-381643913 GCF_019279795.1 Protopterus annectens
TGATGAAAGTAGTTTTGCAAACTGAATTCAGTTTCTTTGTTTTCATTGAAAATACCTTTAACAAGATGACATGCTCCCAAAAAAATGAATTATCATGTAGTTTGTAATGCACAGTGTAATATTTCAATCCAGACAACAAGGATAGGGTAATAATTCAGTGTGAAAAATTGTATAGCCATGATCTTTGGGCCAGGGAAAGTCATCTCATCCATACAACTGGCAAATGGAGAATTAGAAATAGTTTTGTTTTGCAAGATTTTGAGAATGCATTTATGTAACAACTTTAAACTCAACATACATATTATAGAAATAAAGAGTAAATCCATGGGATAGCTAGGAGATTGTTGAAAAATATATTAATAAGAGATGAAGAAATTTGTTGATTTATTTAAGATCTATCTTGGACCAGTCCATAAATGTGATGACATGTTTTGAATTATTACAAACAATCAGTTACAGATGCTGGAATCGGTGAAAAAACTTTCCTAACATTCATAACATAAGTGAAACACATTGATTACCAGCATAGATGTATGAAATTAAAGCTTTTTACAATCCATTACTGTTATTACAGAAGTAAATTTATTTTTGAATTTAATGGCTGAGACTGACAACAGTAATTTTTATCAGTGCTCTACCCTTGCTAACAAATTTAAATAGATAGATAAATAAATAAAATGTATTTTATTATTACATTGTTGTTTGGATATGGACATCTATACAAACTGAATAACATTCAGACACAAGAATCTCAACTTTACTCTAAAATTAAACTCTACTAAATTAAGGAGTTCCTATATAACCCAGATAATTCCAATTATGTGGAACAAGTTACCTTACTACATTAAGACTTTGAGTTGTCTTTGTCAGTTTAAAAATCTTCTTGAAGGCTGGTTGGTGACTGGGTTTTTAACATGAGCATAAAGGAGTAAATGTTCATAAATGGTCATTGGGCCTGATCATTGTTATTTATGAAATCACTGCATTCATATTTATTAAGGAAATCTGTTTGAAGATTAACAAGTCTGCCTGGTCTTCTTTTCCATTAGGCATCATCAAGACTGATGCCTCATTCTTTAACTCTGGCAGGAACCACAAACTGGTTTCTGAAACAATTGCTGTAACTCCTCTTCTCACCTTAAGTAGATCCATCATTTGGAAATCAATCAGAAATGTATCCAGTCTTGCAATCTCTCACCCCCTTCTACTGAGTTGGATTACTGCTAGTACCTCTGCTCTAGTTATCTCCCAGCAGAGTTCACTCCTTTTTTCCTAGCCAAGTAGCAATCCCAGTCCTTACTCCAACCTCCAAATAGCTTACGATAGTATTCCCTAAATGTCTTTCATGTCTTCCTTGTCTAGAAAAAAAAATAAAACAAAAACTTTCACCTCTTTCAGTCACAGCACCCCTGTCACACATTCCACAGTCTTCTCCCTCACTTCCATGTACCTTACAGTCTGGTTCTTCCTACATTTTCCAGTGGTTTCTGATTTGCATATTGTTCGCACTATGGAAATAATTACAAACTCCAGAAGCAGAACAAGCTTTACCTGTTGCTGACAATTTCTACTTGTTTAAGGTATGTGCAGCAGTTTCCTAAGAAGTAGTTGCGAGTATGTGTGCATTACTGTTTCTTAGTAGAAATACATACTTTGTGAAAAGATAAAGTGGGTGTTAGGTGTTTGAGACAGGGGAAAGAGTGGTCACAGAGGCACATGGAGTGGTGCACACAAGGGCCATCAAGGTTAATGAGGGGTAGGCTCAATATCAGATGTGAAGTGTAGTTCTTTAGGTTGGCATCCAACATTATGATGTGATGTGATGGGATACCACACAACTATTTCTGTTTATAACTTATAATTAGGGCACACATTGCTGGATATAACAGTAACCTAGAACTGTCACGCTCAGTACACTGGCACCAGAAATGGTAATGTGCACATGTGTAAAACAGTGAGCACAGCAGGGTGTCTCCTTTGCTGATGCTATAGAAGAATGACTATCAGCGTGTAGACAAATCAGTACTGTGACATGGGGATCCATGTCAGTCCAACTACCTGCAAGTTATATGCTTGCATGTGTGCTGTGATTTGAGGACAAATGTTTGTACCAGTAATTGTAGGTCTGTTACTGTATGAAAAGTGTACTCCTACATGTAACACTCACACTAGAGTTTACAAAAAAGATGTAACTCACAATAGAGTTTACAAAAAGGAGGTTATAGTGTAATTGATCATGTAAATAAGCAGTCTATACTGGCATAATTACAGGGTGCAGTTTTATATTGACAACAATATGTCTAGCAGAATGAGCATGGAAAGAGCATGGTCTCTGCTGAGAGGAAAACTGAAAGAACAAGTTCTTGGGTGCAGAGAATGAAGTGTTACTGCAGGCCCTCCATCGCCATGGCTGTTGGCCCTTTGCACTGGAGGCTACCAACCAGCCCTACAATGAACATGCTTGACAGGATCTTATGGCTGACATCAGTGCTGTCTGCAGCCAGGGCAACAACTATGAGCAGGTTGGGCATAGTACTTTTGACATTACCCTTGCAGCAAAAAAACAGGCTCTCAGTTTTAAATGAGAGGGTAGGGCAGCAGGAAGGGGCATTGGCTGAGTCACCTTTGACAGAGATGGAACAGTTTCTGGCCTCTCTTAGATGGGAAGCAGGCTCATCACAGTCCAATAATGTGATGTTGAACCTTGGAAGCAATCTGCAATGGGCCCCCACAGTTACCTGTTGGAGATGCCGAAGGGTGGGAATTGCTATACCTGTATCATACTACTGCTGACATTGTGTCCCAACACACACACACACACACACACACACACACATGCACACACGCACACACGCATACACGCACACACGCACACACGCATACACACACACACACACACACATGCAAACACACAGCCTCCATTGTTGCAGACACTTAAACCAGTGGCCAGTCATGCAACTTTGATCAATAACCCTCCAACCCCACATCAACACTGCTGAAAGAAAAGTGCAGTTTGTACAGCAGTCAATCTTTTCCCTGCAGAAGACATTGCACACTTGTTCTTCCATCTCCATCTGTGCAAATGATGATAACTCTGCCCTGCTATTTGTCCTCATTTACTTGGGTTGCCTATGTCTGCTACACACTTTGGCTAGCATAGGCATAGTTAAGTATAGTGTTTGGTTTGCATGCATCTGTTTTAATGTAGTGCATATGCTGTATTAAGTGCTGAAGCTGTGTGCAAGCTGCTGTGTTTTAGCCAGAGCCACAGCATTCTGCACCCAAATCCTTCTTGCATGTTCACCCCCCCTGCTGTTAGCTTCTCCACTGACTCCATCTGGATCAGCCTTTACTGACTGTGTGCTGGAAGACTTACCTCCTGCAATTGTCCTCCCTGCTGTAACTGCCTTCTAAGTATCATATTGTACACCCTGAAAATAATTTAGCATATGTGCCAGGATCACACTGCAGAACCCTACTAGATACATCCAGGCAGTGAAAACATGTTTTCAGCAGCCCAAACACATGCTCCATAATGACCCTTGTTTGTGATATGGCATATCTGTTTATCTTTGTCTGCGGATTTCTGAAGGGTGTCTTCAACCTGGGCTCTGGAGCATATCTGGTATCACCAATAGTATGGACCAGGTGAAAGTCACCATCACAAACCATTGATTAAGGTCATATATGTCCCATATGTTGGAGTCATTATAGCTACCTGGGTGGCCTGCAGAGATATTGCTGATGATACTCTGTGCATTACAATCCACCTGACAATTAATCCAGTCATACTCTTTATGATTTGCATAGCTTCTTCCCAGGTCATCAAGTGAGGTCGTTTTTTCAATATCAGTACAGTCTATTGCCCTCACTACTTCAGAGAAACAGGTTATATCATATAAGTTCTACATGGCTTTGGCCCTGTCACCTGTGGTGTGTGAAACCACATATACTTTCCCCACAATGTGCAGCATGGCATGAGAAACTGATGTCATATTCAAGATTCAGATGTCTGAGATATATCCACTGCTTCCCCACTTGTCTGCTGAAAGGTCCCTGTAGCTAGACTATGTAAAACCACATATACCTTGGTAACCACTGTGACAGATAACCCATGACTCCCATGTGCTGGCAGATGAGCCCAACATGTATGCCGTCCCCTGCATAGTATCCCAATGCACACAGTACTGATCTATGTTAGTGGTGTGTAGTCTGTGAAATGATAAGAGCAGTCAGATGACACTGGGCCTCTGAAACAGATGGCATGAACCACTGTGATTTGTTGCTGCGATTATAGGCTGTTGCATATACACATTATATAATTCTGCAGCAAACCGTAACATTTCTCCATTATTCTTCTGCATGGACATGAGGATTTTGCTGTGGTAATTCTCACTGGTGTGAGAGAACCACATCATGCTCTTTATAGGTTTCTGAATCACTCCTCCATCTTGTTTTCTCACATATACATACACAGGCACTTCATTTTAATAGTTACTCATTAGTATCTGCTTATATGGTTATTAGCATATACTTTGAGCTCTGCTGCTTTGCTTCCACTGCAAATGCTGAGTGTATCTGAATCACACACACCCTGCATGTTTCTGCTCATCATGCACAATTGTCAGTTGAAATGCAGCTACCATTTCTGAACTGCAGGAACAGCCTTCAAAACTTTAGACAGGAAAAAATACTATGTCTTCACTAATAACTTTTAAATATTCCTTAGCACCTATCTCCATGGTCATCAAATATTTCTTTCCCACTAGAACAATATCAGGTGTAGACTGGAAAGAGGGCTGTACAGTCCTGACGATGTTTATTAAAAGGCCTACATTTCCAAGTATACCTCTCAGCTATCCAGATTTTTGCTTCATATTTTTTTGTCTGTTCATCATAAAATGGTTGGTTTTCTGGCAAATTACTGAATATTGACGTCAGTAAATAATAGCAAGCATTTGAGATTAAGACTTAATATCCTTTAGAAAATGAATGCTAAA
>NC_056728.1:381648913-381663913 GCF_019279795.1 Protopterus annectens
GGTGCAGTGATTAGATTTGCCATGTCACAGCAACTGGTTCTTTGCTTGAGCTAATGTCTGTGGTTCCTTCTCTATGGAATGTGCATGTCCTCCCTGTCTCAACATATGGGCTTTATTCTGGTGCTTTGGATTATTCATCTCTCTAATGACTTGCCATAGGTGAACTGGCATTCTTCAAAATTGTCTGTAAGCAAATGTGCAGTGTCAGAAAAACTACTGTGTGTGTGTGTGTGTGTGTGTGTGTGTGTGTGTGTGTGTGTGTGTGTGTGTGTGGGTGTGAGTGTCTGTATGAGTATGTGTGTGTATATGTGTGTCTGTGTATGTGTATGTGAGCTCACATGTGTGCATGCATATCTTGTTACCAGCTTAACTTTGTAGGGGGGTGTCCATATATATATATATATATATATGTGTGTGTGTGTGTGTGTGTGTGTGTGTGTGTGTGTGTGTGTGTGTGTGCGCGTGCACGCGCATGTGTGTGTGTGTGTCTGTGTGTCTGCGTGTATGTAAACAATTTCAGACATTTTATTTGTCGGCACACACAACATAAGGGGCACATATATGACTCTTCTAGATAGCAGTACAAACAGAAAACAAGTACATGGAGCAGATAAATCCCCATACATTACTAAGAATTATGATCATATCTCCAATTGTAACATAATATTGTTTTCTTGACATGGCTGCCGAAATGAATTTGTTGGCATCCATGTCTCGAACACATAAAATACTTGTTATGAGTGGAAACCTGTTTATAATCTTCTTTGTTGTATATATGAGGAATACCTGGGACTATATGATGATTTGACTTTCATTCCAGTCTAACATCCAAGGTACATAGAAGGATAGAAGGTGACATCTTTTTTGGGGTAGGGTTGAGAAGTAGACATTATTTCTGGATATGATTAATGTATTTTCATATACATTTGTCTTCTCTGTTTATTTGAAAAAAACATTTTTTGTCATCTCTGAACATTAAGTTTGGACACAACTTTTTTTTTTCCCTGAAAGAAAATTAGACTGTATTTTTCCTTACTCATGATGCTTGAATATTTTATCATTGAATTAAAAAGTTGGAAAAAAAAACCCTCTAACCTGCAACTCTTAGCATCTTCTCTCAGAGTAACTCAGTTATTAAAGTTTAGACTTTGTCAGTAAGGGTATGTTGAACTGATGCAGGAAAAAATTAAAGAGTAAGACAAAGTGTGAAAAAACAAGAACAAAGGGGCTTGAGATGTTATAATGAAGCCATGGAAAAAGAAACAAGTAAATAAAGCAAGAATTATCACGTTGGGATAAACGTAATACCTAGTATTGTGGACTCTTTCTATACCATTATCATCTGTAAAAAACCTACTTCCTTTCTGCAATTCGGTGTTCACAGCTTCATATGTGCACTTCAAAATATGCAGAACATGTACAGAAAAGGGCTAGTGTTCCCAGAAGGGGTGCTACATAGTACTGAATGATTACTGGCATTATTGTTTGACCTGAGTAGCTCCCCCATCCATACTGGTTCTGGATCTCTTGGGTTGGGGCACTGCAAGACTCACCTGCCACAGCCAGCAAGCTGGAAATTTTTTTGTGCCATTCTATATAATATAATCACATAGAAACAATCTGGTCTTTACCATTAGGACCTGCCCAACAACAAAGTATAGGAAACAGTAACTTTACCAGAAGACAGTGAAGAAGAGTCCCCCAGGCAGTAGCAGGCACTACACATGCCAGCTGTAGTGAAAAAGCATTTGGCTATAACAACCATAAAGTGAATGTCATATTATCACACAGACAAAACATGATGCCTCCAGTGTTACTATCAGGTTGTGGTAGACAGTCTATGGTCTAGTCACTTTGTGCATCAGATTTCACTGCAATACAACACATGATGGGAGAACTGTGTGTCATCATTTATACAGGTGACAAGGAACACAATAACATAAAATGTCAACACAAACTGGGGGAAGGAAATATGTCATAGGAAGGAAAGGTCAACATCTCATTGTAGAGAGCTGTCATGGGTGTCAAGAATCACGTCCTCCTGTGACAGGAATGGAATGCCACAATGTGACCTCGGACTGCTACTGCTTTGCTAGGAGTAAGTGGCAGAGCTTGAGACCTCCTCTGACAGAGAATGGGTATGACTGTATGACCCGGATGTGTATGGAGCTCTTAAGGTTGGAGATACATAGTTGATGCCACTCATGATGAATGGTGGCAGGGCATTTGAGAAGCCCTCACACTGATGTTGAGTGTGTACTGTTCAAAGGCTTGCCACTCATCCATGGCAGGTGTGGAGCTCTACTCCAGTTATAGGCATCACTGTGAAGACTGGCAGCCATGATCACTGGCACTCCTACATGTGGATATGCAGGTTTAAGTGATATGGGCCATTGTAGCACTCACTAGATTAATCATTTCTTAATTTGTGAACTTTGTCTGCATGGAGCTCACATTGTGCTGGGCAGCTTCCTCACAAACATTAAGTAACACATTCACCAGTTTCATTGTGGACTGTGTGTGTGCAGACTGTGCCTGCATGAAAATTTTGCACATCTAGTGGTTTATCTCCAGTGCTACCCCCATGCCAAAGACAAAATATGACATGTGAATGTAAGAACATAGAATTATTGAAGCAATATTAATCAAGCAATCAGAGGAACTGTAAGACACCTAAGCAAATAAACCTTTAGTGTTCTCCTCCCAAACCAAGCAAGCCCATACATGACAACTCTGCCTTAAATTTGTATATACCCATTCGGTCATTAAGACTAGGCTTAAAGGCAGATAAAAGGAGTATTTTGTTTGACATGTAGTGGTAACATATTCCATAGGCTGGGAATATATTGAGTTAGGAGCCCTGTTTATTTGTTTGTGTAGTTTTACATCTCTAGTATGGGTATTTTGTAGAGCCACTGGTTTTGTGAAGAAATAGAAGATCAGACAGGGCTGGATCTTTCATTGCTCAAAAAGCAAAACACCTCAGAGCAGCCGGCAGGCTACTGAGCATGAGGACAGCTGTGCTAATCTATCAGGATTTAAGATCCTTAATAATGTTCTTGGCTAAAAATCATTGGGTCTTTCAGGTTAAGTGATATGCATTCCAGTTAAGTGATGATGGGTCTGAGGAGGGAGGAAGACAGTGGTAAGATGATGTCTTTGCATTTTGAAGATATTCCCTTGGAAATTAACTGGGGTATATAAAAGGATTTTTAGACTACACTGGAAACATGAAGACTGAATGAGAGAGCTGGCTTATATAAGTATTTAGGTTTCCTTTAACCATATCTGCCTGAAGAGGAGTACCACTTATGAGAGGCAGGGGCAGCTTTTATATGCCAAACACTGTTATGCTACAGTTTTTAATTTAATTTTATTTTGCTTTTGTTTACTGGGTTTATCTAAATGGGTTTAATCATAAATCTCTTTTCAGCGGAGCCCAGGGAAAAAAGCTCCTACATATTGCAAACATTTTTAAACATATATTCAGTAATACACATGACTGCACATTAAATAATATACATTGCCATTTGCACATACATTTGCTAATTACATTATATTCAAATGACAGTAGAGGCAGCTATTAGAGTACAAAAGATACATATGCATTAGTAGCTGTTGAATATTTAGCATATGAAGACGTGTATACGTGGATTTGTCATGCAGATAATACATAATGTGATTAATGCTTAGAAATTCAAAGAAATTGAGGTGAGAGAAGGAAGCAGGTAGGGCAGAAAATGTTAATATTTTAGTTAAGAGGTGTGATAAAAAGCAGGTTCATAGATAATGATCTATCTATCTATCTATCTATCTATCTATCTATCTATCTATCTATCTATCTATCTATCTATCTATCTATCTGTCTGTCTGTCTATCTATCTATCTATCTATCTATCTATCTATCTATCTATCTATCTATCTATCTGTCTGTCTATCTATTTATCCATCTATATGCTATCAAAAAGAGCAGATTCATAGATGATTTTATATATATATATATATATATATATATATATATGTGTGTGTGTGTGTGTGTGTGTGTGTGTGTGTGTGTGTGTGTTCATAGATGATTTTATATATATATATATATATATATATATATATATATATATATATATATATATGGCTATCATAACATCATAACTTTAAATTGATGATTGTTTTTAGTACACTGGTTATGTGTCTATTTCAGCACTTGTTGGGCAGTTTAGTATCAGCAGATGATTGGATAACAGTGTTCTGTTTGCAGTTATCAGCAAACGTGGTTGGTCATACTTCTGGGATACTGACTTGGATGTCTGCAAAATAAAAGACCAACAACAGCAGACTCATCACTGGGCCCAGGTGGTGTCCCACTTGTTATAGATGGCACCAGCAACTTTAAAAAACTGGGATGTGTTGGATAGCCAATTGGCAACCCAGTGGACAAAGTAGCTGTTTACATTAAGTTTTTCTGATTTTTCAATAATACCAGTATGGAGAATAGTGTCAAATAGTAGCATTGCTATGGTGTGGCAAATGGGGGCAACAGCAGCCAAATGAATGCCAGTGTTTCATTTGTGGTTAGTACTGAAGCTATCTGAACTCCATGTGCAGCATAAATTATAGCAGCTAATTACCACATTTTAAAAAGGCAAGAATATTTTAGTTTAATTTATTTATTTTTTTAGAACTGAAGTTCTTAGCCCTCCACATGTGGCATAAACTGTAGCAAGAAGAGCATTTTGTTTTTACAACAGAAGAACTATAGTGCTCTGTCTGTGGCATAAGCTGTAGTAGCTGCTTGCTACAAATATAGCAAGCAGTTGTTACAGTTTAAAAGGAAAAAAAAAGAGTTTCCCCCCTCATTTTTAGGGAAGGAAAGGACCTTTTTTTACTCCTCAACTTAGAGTTAGGGGGGAGACAGATCAAGGGATGGCAATGGGAGGCAGAATATGAAGTAATGTCAATAGCCTTGGCTGGTTAACATAAGCAAGGCTTATGAAGTGACCACTGTCCACAGCCTTTGTAACCTTTTCAAAGAGGTTTATTTATTCAAGAATCAGGTTTGCACTTCACAAAAGCAAACCAAGTGGGATCAATATTAGCTAAGTAGTCTATATCAGTATAATGAGCTATGGCATGATACATTCCATTGTATTTCATATATGGTTGGTCAGGTTAATAGGCCTATAATTGCCTGGATCTATAGAGGAGCCACTCTTGCATAGAGATGTCATAGTGGCTGCTTTCCAGGCATTGGGCACAAAACTTGTGGTTATACTGAAGCTGTACAGTGTAAATGTAGAGGATCAGGCAGTGCATACTTTACATTCATGATGCTGCAGTCTAGTTTGTTATCTGGTGCTACAGAAGTATTATTTTTAACCTTTGACAGAGATTCTAAAACTTGTTTCAAGCTGATTTCAGGGGAAACTAAATATTTTAGGGATAGTGGCAGCAACAATGTGGGTAGGTAGGGTAAAGTTAGCACAGAATATTTCTAATATCTTGGCAGTATCCTTGGGAATGGTATGTGTGATATTATGGATAAGCTCAGCACATTGTTGGTCATTATTCCTTAATTTCCTGACTTAACTGAAGAAAGATTTACTTCCTTTAGTTTTAGGAAAGATTTATTTTTTTTAGTATCTGTTAGCAACCATAAGTTCATATACTGCTTTGCCTTCTCTCTGTTCTATCGCTTTGTTACTGTCAGCATTGCTACTGTTGCAGAACTGGTCTCCTATTTATACAAGTTGCATACAAAGTGTTACAATGTATCATTTCCCAGTCTGACTTGGTGCTTAGTGTGCTTCGTGCTGCTAGGACTTATAGATGCTATAGTATCAAACTGGGCTGCTACTCTGCATCATTTTTGTTTAGTACATACTTTTTAGTTTAAATAGATGCTAAGCAGTCTGACCGAGTGTTCTATGATTCACTTTGAAGGAAAGCATACGTTAAATACGGACCAACATTTAATGGCTAAAAGTCCTATTTTGCTTCCAAGTGAGAGCGATCCTTAGTTGTTTTAACTGCTGTACCATGAGAAATATTATAGCAATGTAGATATGTAAATGTCTGTGGTACAATATTTAAGTACTGATACATACAATTGCTGTGATAGTTCACTACTGCTATATCTGTGATAGAACTGTCTCTTTAAATTCACGAGCTACCTAAATTATCTGGTACATAACACTGTAAGTAAGGCATTTTTTTCTTATGTCAAGGGCTTTATATGCGAATGCATAACAGTTGTCTGAGCCTCTTTTACTAAACACTTTGTACCTGTATAAATAGTATAACATGCTGCTACTCTAGTATCCTTCCCACCTGGGTGATAATTTATTATTTCAGTTACTTTTTATAGCACTTCTCTCTTATTCCCCTTTCAGAGATCTTAATGTAATAATCTTTTTGTCTCCATCTTTTCATTCAATGATTACTGTCCCTGGGAACAGGTTCTCTCTTAACCCCCCCCACACCCACTTGCTGAATCCACGGCCATTGACCACATCTGCAGTGAAGAAACCAGCCACAAGGACTCAAGGGCTTTAAAAAGAAAATAAGTTACTGCAGGTGTCTAGCTATGTTTCCCTTTATTTATTTACAATGGTTATATATATTAACCATGGTTTTATTTCAACATGCTTTATGTTTTTTATTTTTAATACACCAGGTATAAATAAATTTACTGTTGATTGAGCAGTGAAGGATGAAGGTTTTTTTTTATTTAGGGGGTGAATGCATTATATTGTTCTTTAGTCGGGACTTTTAACTCTGCATTTTTAACTATGGTAGAACTTTTATCAAGTGATGTGTTAATTGAACATTCTTAAGAAGTTTAATTGAGGCATTGGTCACATGACTGGATTGTTGAAACATTTAAGAGTGTCTATGAAGTTGATTCTTTTATCTGAAGAAGTCCAGCCACTGTGCTGGATGAAAAGCGCTTAATAAATAGAGTTTGTGGTGTTCTTACATTGGTTGCTTTTTTATGTTTATTTAGCTATGTTTCCTTCTTAGCCTGCTATTATAGAAAGTACCTGGTCTAAAGCAGAAATAACTGGCTCTACCCACGGCTAGGGATAGCAGCTGCTCCCCACCCCCATCAGCTGCAAATACATTCCCCAGTTAAACTTTTTCTTTTTAGTTATCAATAAACCAAGATAAAGCTCTAGGTGGAAAAAAGGTAACCCAATAGATACACTGGAATTGGCCACTTGTAAAATAGAGACAACAAGGTACTTAAACTGCCACTTTTTGTCTGCTTCAAACTAGATATCGACCCAGAAAGGACACAGCTGAAATCAAGTCTATGGATTGTTTTTAGCAGCATTTGCTGCTGAATTTCTCCTGAGTGCAACCCACTCTGCTCCTCTACCCTACCTCCATTCCCACACACCCCCTATTCAATTACATTTATTCCTAGCCAACCACACCCACTCCTTCTCTCACCCAATTAAAATTCCTCAGCACTCCTTACCAATTATCCACTCATAGGACACACATTAGACACCTCCTCTAGTTAATTAAGACCCTATCCCACCTTGCTTTCACTTCCATAATCACCTCTCCTTACTCCATCACACTTTATTCAACTAAAATACACTTACCAACTAATACACGCCCACTTCATTCATAACATACTCACTGACTTTCTACTACACCATGCTCATCCTTCATTGTTTAGCACTATTCACTCTTAACACCTTGTCCTACCATACATCATATCACACAAACTTAAGTTACACCCAGCACACTTACTTCCATCACCCATATAATATATACAAAGTTAAACCAATTACATTTACCATTAACCCAGCTATCTACAACTACATAGCATTAGATCTTACCCCCTGAAATGGTTCCCCCAATATACTACCCTACAGGCAACTGTGCAATACAATAAACTAATACTTAAATACCTAAAGAACAACTGCTTAACAGCCATCCTACTCAGTCTTAGTGGAGACATTCACCCCAACCCCAGACCCTCACCCATTCTGTACAATATAATCAGTGCTCAAAACCACTCTCTTAATATCCCCAGAAAAAGTAATGCTCTACTCATAATAAGCTTAAACACAAGAAGCATTTTAAACAAAATACAGGAACTTCATGCAAGCCTATCTCTATATTCCCCTGACATAGTCCTTCTGACAGAAAACTGGCTCAAACCAGATATCCTTGATAATGAAATTCTTCCCACTGGCTATAGCATTCTCAGGCAAGATATGAAAACAAAAAGGGGTGGCAGTATAGCCTTGCTCTTCAAAAAACATCTTACATTAGAGAAGATTAACCTTAATCCCCTAATATCTCCAACTTAGAAATAATCTTGGCTAAAATAAAACTCAACCAAAATAAAAATATCAACATCATAGGTACCTGTATTCCTCCTGGCAACAACATAGACAAACTTGAAACCATCCTACAATGGTCCTTCAATAACCTCCCAGAAGAGACCATTATACTAGGGGACTTTAATATTAACTGATACTCCTGTAACTCTGACCACCCCACCACCCATATCAACCTCTACAGCTTTACCCAATTAATTCAAACCACAACAAGATTTGATAAAACTACTAAAAAGGAAACTATCCTTGACTGGATTCTCAACAACTACTTCATACTTTCTTATAGCTCTGGTACCCTCCCAGATTCACTCAGTGTCCACCTCCCAACATACATTATAAGTCATCAGGCAAATCCTACAAAAAAAATCTACTTACCAAATTCACAACACCAAAAATTTCAGGCCTCAAGATTTCATAACATCTCTTAAACTCTGCAACTGTAAACCCCTCAAAACTGTATCCCTGGACAGTGCAGTCAACTACCTTAACACCACATTTTTAAATATCATAAATAACATGTCCCCTATCAGGACAATATGAGCAAAATCTAATTACTCTCCTTGGCTCACTAAACAGACAAAATCACTCCTAAAAGAAAGGGATAAAATGTGGCATGAATGGACCCACAAAAAATCAATAGTTACTCACCAGAAGTATCTCCAGCTAAGAAACAAAGCCAAAACCCAAATAAGACTTAATAAGGAGAATTACTATACTAGCTTACAAGCTAAATACCAAAATAACCCTCAAAAATTCTGGACCACTTTAAATAAAATACTACAACCAGGTCAAACTAAGACCCCTCAACAAACAGCAAGTAATCCTCTAGAATGTATTGCTACCCACTTTAATAAATACTTCACTGACGCCATCAACATCCTTACTAACCAAAACTTCCCATCACTGCCTCTCTACTAGATAATAACAACACATTTTCCTTAAAACCAGTCCCAACACACAACATACACAAATACTTGCTCAGGCTAAAACCCAGAACCCTAGCAGCTGACAACCTACACTCAACATACTTAAAAATAGCAGCTGAAGCCATCTCCTATCCAGTTTCCCAACTAATTAACCATTCCATATCTGAGCAATGCATCCCCACTCTCTGGAAAATTGCTCACATCATACCCCATACACAAAGGAGTTCCCTCCACCGACTTCTCTAACTATCGGCCCATAGCAATCCTATCCCCTCTATCAAAAATCCTTGAAAGGTGTGTTGACACCCAAATACTTAGCCATCTCCTAGAAAATAAATTACTTACAAATACTCAGCATGGCTTTCACCCCTCCCATAGTACTACCACAGCCCTTATTAGCTTCACTAACACCATCAGTCAACTTAGAAATAAAGATGAGCTAGTATCAGCAATCTTTTTAGACTTATCAAAAGCCTTTGATACAGTGCCTCATAACAAACTGCTGACTGCCTTGTCCAAACTGAATTTAAGCTACTCCACTCTAGCCTGGTTTCAAAACTACCTCATAGATCGGCAACAAGCATTACAGTGGAACAAAGCTCTTTCGCCCTTACTACCAGTGACTATGGGCGTGCCTCAAGGGTCTATTCTCACCCACCTCCTTTTTAACCTGTTTACAAATAATCTCCATAATGCTACAACTCTAGCCACCCTTATACAGTATGCAGATTACTCCAATGTCATATGTTCTGTCCCAACTCTACCTGAACTACAGAACTTAACCCAAACATCCTTCAATGCTATTGAATCATGGTTGGCAGATGCACAGTTAATCTTGAACCAAAATAAAACTAAACTCGTGCTCTTCCACTCCACTAAATTCAAAACTCAATCCACTTACTTCAACATCACATCCAGTAATAAGACTTTGATTGAACCAGTACCATACACCCAACCTCTCGGTCTTGTTATTGATCAAAATTTGAAGTTCAACTTACACATTGCCCAGACCGTAAAAAAGTACACAAGAAAATAGGTACCTTATACAGATGCAAAAACTACCTAACCACAAACCCCAGAATAAACACAGCCAGAACTCATCTTCTGTCAACTTTACTATACGCCTCACCCATCCTTACCAACCTCTCCAAATCAGACCTAAGCAAGCTAGATGCCTGCTATAATAAGATAGCTGAATTTGCCACTAGCTGTCTTCCTAGAACACATCATTGTAAGGCCCTAAGACAACTATCTTGGTAAGAACTACCCCATCAACTCATTCTCATGCAACTCTCTACTGCCCACCAAATGTACTATAAACCCGATAAAACACCAGCTCTACAAGGCTTCTTCAATCCCCATATAAGTACCCATTCACTAAGATCCATTAACAAAGCTCTAATTGAAGTAACCAGGAGTAAAAATAGCTCAGGTGACTCTCTATACTCCTATTACATTGCTAACTGTGGAACGCCTTACCACTTGAAATTAGAACTATAACTAGCTTACAAATTTCAAGCATCACATTAAAGCCCACCTCACCAATTCCTGGACTTGTACATGCACTGGGCATGGGTGGCCCAAACCATGGAACTAGCTGATTTTAAAATTTTAATTGTAAATGTAATGAGCATTGAATTTAAGCCATATCACTACCTTATGTTGTTTTTTTCTTTCTCACTGTTAATATCTACCAGATTTTAAGTCTTCAGTTTGCTATGCTACCTGTATATAAGACTATGTATCATAATTGCACTCTTATTGTGTACAATGTCACTACCTGCTGCTACTGTAAGAACTGTCTTCTAGAAGCATTGTTATACAAGATTATTGGTCCTGTCTCCCACTTGACCAATTTATTCTGTTCTAGTTTTTTTTCCGTTATGAATGTCTGTTACTATTTTTTTCTTTATTGTATTGTACAATTTTCTTTCTACTAACAAAATAGTTTACTAACAATGGAGCTTTTTTCCCCGGGCCTCTGCTGAAAAAGGGTTTTATGCCCAGTTGGACTCTCCTGGTAAACAAATGTAAAATACAATAAATAAATAAAATAATAATAGTAGTCTTAATTCCTTGCTAGCATGTTTCAGTGTAATCTTGAGGTAAGAGGATTTGGATTTCCTCCAGATTTACACTACTTTTATTGTTTTACTATACAATTATTAATATGGGATTTTTACCAGAGAGGTTTATTCCTGACTTTACTACTATGTTTCTGATGGGCAGGTATGGCTTTCCTATCCATCTGTTTTGGTAAGAAAAAAAAATTAGAGGTGAATGCAGCTCCTTTTTCTGTTGGATCATTATTGGGGATTGTTTGGAGTTGTAACTGCTTCAGTTACCTATGAGCTGCTGGGCTATGTTTGTATCAGAAGCAGAGAGCACACTCAAAACTGCTGCATGATACAAGGAGGAGGAGACATCCACAGGAGATCCTGCCGACCCTGGAGATGCTGTGCCTGCACAGTCACAGTGTTCTCAGTGTTTTCTGCAATGTATACACTCATTGTGTAGCGTGCCTAACTACCTCAGATGTGATACTGATACTGTCACTTTGTCCTCTGACTGTGACTCATGTCCATGTCTCACAGCATCATTAGCAGATACATCAAGCATGCACACCTCAGTCTATTTTCCAGCCTTAATCTTTTTTTGTATCTGAAAATGTTTATTTACATCAGTTAATGTTACTACAGCAATGAAAATCCACATAGAACTTGAGCACTGTACAATTTGTCTTTATAATAAGTATAAACAATGCATCATTTAATAATTTCCTATTTTTATTTTCTAATTTCCTTTATTATGTCTAACACACTCACAGACGTGTACTATTAGTTGACAATATATGTCCATAATATATAAGAGTCGACCATTGTGTATTCCATTTTTGCATATCTACATGTGAGATGACCAAGCCATGTAGTGGGTCTATATTATAAGAAAGAAGTTTCACAACTTTGAACACCATATGGGTGACACCATATGAACAAAGCTGTGAAACTTCGAAACAAAAATAAAAAATGTAAATATTAAACAAAAACCTACCTGATCACTCTGAGCAGGGGGGCAAGCCTGGTGCACCTGGTGCACCCCCCACATTCCCCGCTACTTAAATATAGCAACTCTGAGATCACACTACGTTGAAGTAAAGGGAAGAATTCTCTACGGCAATCTCCTTTCACACTTGCGAGGTTTTCAATATTCGACCATTTGATGTCGCCCATATGGTGTTTGAATATTGAAGTCCTCGCTCTTATAATATAGACCCCAATTTAGTTTATAGCTCCTTCAATGAAATGTGTTCTTCATGGCTGTTGGTATGACTTAGGACATTCTACATGATATTCGTCATTATTGATACCTGTCAGTACATAACATTTACAACACTGTACTGAACCCAATGACATATACAGTAAGGGAGTACATATGGAATGCTGGACAAGGGTATTCATGCAGTAAATTATATTTTACCCAACCTTACTTTCATTAGCAGTATATCATTGCTTAAGGTATGAGATGCCTATGAAAAGAAATGTGTATTATGACAATTTGATTGTACTCAGCATGTCTAAGAACCTTTACTAAGATTGCTAACCTGCTGTATTGTAATAAGGGGGCTAGGTCATCCCAACACTGGCTCCCAGACATCCTCTAGGAATAAGTCCTGGTGCATCTCCTCCAGCCAGGGGCACAATAAATTCCTCCACCTCTATCAGTCTTGGGAGTCCTGATGGACACTTCTGTGGTGGATCTTAAAAAAATTCAAATGTTCCAAACTTTCTGCTTGGCACAGCTAATGTGCCTGTCATACAATGGTGGAACTGGCCTTTTGTATGACTGTACTCAATTACAAAATTAATGTATTGCAGTAAAGAGTGCCACACCTGCTCCCTCTGCTATTGGTTTCCATCCTACTGTTTTCCATGTTGCCTCAGAGTTTACAACAGGGTGCCATTCTTAGCAGTGCTAATATTTAATATCTTCTTCCCACCATGTCATCTGGATATGCCAAATCATGTATAAATATAGGGAACTTAATACACAGTATGCAGGGTCTGAATGCTCTTCTAGGTTACAATGTACTACATCATTACAGAGGCTAGCATTTAAAATGGCTGGCTGACATCTTGAATGTTGATAATGCAATATACAACCCAGTGGCTTAGCCAGACATTTTGGAACAGTAACAGTAACTGTGTTTTCTTCTCCCACATATGTTGCTCCCCTGCCCCCAACAAGGCCAGGAAGCACTGTAGCAATCAAAACACCAATTTATGCAACCGGGCTTTCTGACAAAGAAGACATGGTGAAATGGATAACTAAAATCATGGTAGATATGATAAAATATATTAAAACATTGCACTTCATACAAAGTGTCCTTGTCAAGCACAACTGGCAATTTTTACACCCTTACAAATAAACCTTGTAAATCTGACTACTTTTCTACCAGACCTCTGATGTGAGAGGCTACTTGTCAATGTAGAAAATACATAGAACTTCCATTCCAAGTTCAGATAGTCAATTAATTCATGTTCAGTGTAAACTACTGATTTTTTTTTGTTTTGCTCAAAATAGTGGAATTTCCAAACTCTACAGATTAATACCTTTTTGATTATCCTGTAGTAAAAAATAAGGCTTTGTAGCCAGAATATCTCTCGATTGCCTAACATTGCCTTTGAGTACTGCAGTCTTTACATACAGCCTGTGCATGAGGCTGCCATGAAGTTAAGAAACTTCAAGGTTCATGCAAGTCAGTTATTCATAGCTATGCAACATAGCTGTGTACGCTGGATTTTATAATAAAGAAATGTTTCCATAGGTGCATGAATCTTCCATTTCGCTATGCTCATCAACTGAGTAGCATCAGAGCATTTGAAGGCAGATTCTCCTGACTTCCCAATGAGAGCTCTTGCACAGTGCAAGAAAAAAGCTAAGACCTTTTAATACATGCAAGAGAAAAGGTAAGGCCTTTTAATACATTCTACACAAGGATTATAAGGACAGGCTAGCTGGTGCTTATGATGGGCAATTTATGATGGCAAATACCTGACACAACCCAGGCCAAGTTTTAATACAGATTACTAGCACAGATACTGTGGTGGTGGTGCTGCGGTAGCGTTGTCTCCTCACAGTATACTGCGGTGGTGGTGCTGCGGTAGTGTTGTCGCCTCACAGTAAGACGCTGTCCTGTTCGATTCTCATTTAGAGCATCATCTGCGTGGAGACATGCATGAATGGGCATACCTTTGTTGAAGGTTGTGTGTCAGGGATGGTAACTCGGCACGTAAAAATCAACTACCAATCATTAGCGGACAGGAGTTCCGCTGTGGTGACCACTAACCAGGAAAAGCCGAAAGACACAAACAAACTAGTATACAATCAGCTGGTGAGAAGTACAGGTATTGTTATTCTAATGTAAAGTGCCATCAGTCTGATTTTCACCAAGAGTGGGAAGCAGAGGTGAAAAAAGAACCTCAGGAATGTATTATAAGTATATATTCATATGCATTCACTTATGTTGGCTGCATACATTCACCTGTTAGATTGGACTGATATGGTCTTTTATCTTACTGCATGAAAGACATGTCAACAGAACAAGGTAGGCTGCCACAAAAGGCAGGAGCAGGTACAATCACAACATGGTGAGTATGCATTGTAGTTACTTTACAATCTTTGCTTGTATAAAATATCTAACTGTGAATCAAGTTATTCTGCAT
>NC_056728.1:381668913-381678913 GCF_019279795.1 Protopterus annectens
TAGAGTCATTATACTGCTTTTATAAAGTAGAATGTTATAGAGTTCTTATACATCTCTAACAAAGTAGGTTTACATTAGGATCTGTCAGTTTACATGGGCTGCAATACTGTTTTGCTACAAAAAATTGCTTCTTAGCGGTTTAAAATTGAATTTCCTTAAAAAAAAAAACTCAAATGGAAGTAAGCAAAAAATAAAAAAAGTTTTACAACAATGAACCCAAAGCCAAAGGAGAGAACACAGGAGAAAGAAGAGTTAAATGGCAAAAGAAAATACTTGAGAGGCTGTAAACATGATTGTTTTTAAAGAGTTTGTATATGGCAGTTGACACAGAGAATTAAGACTGTGAGCTGTAGTTATTGTGGAATAGGGTTTGATCCCCTCAGCTCTAATTTGCCTACTGCGGGACCTTGAGCAAGTCATTTAGCCAGATATGGCTCCCAGTCATCCCTGAAAAGGAATTGTGTGACAGGTAGGCCCACCTGGTTAACAGATTATTATTATTAAACAGTTTATCCATTATTCCTAATGAACATATAAAAAACCTTCCTTAAAAAAGTGCTACGAAAAGGACCTCTTAAACTTGATAAGAGTATTTTGATGCCTTGTTTCAGCTGTTAACTTGTTCCAGAGAGCTGGGCCTGTTTGTGAGAAGGGTCTTTCACCAATGACTGTTTTAAATGGGGAATGGTTGAGTGATATTAAGCTCTCCTGAAAATTCCTTAGGGAGTAGGAGTGTTCCATGATTAGGAGTTTTCTTTTCAGAAGGGGGCAGTAACTAAGTAGATATTTTAATACTGGGTAGTCAATTTAGGACATTTAAAAAGTTGCAGTAGTTTATTGAGGTGCCAGCAAGTAAGGCAAATCTAGCAATTTTATTGTCATTGACTTGTAGTCTTTAAGTGTTATAAGCAGAGTGTAAACAGTACAGAAAGCCAATATTGTAATTTAGGGAGAACATCTTTGACCAGTACTTTGCAGGCAGTAGGAGATAGTCGATATGATATCATATAGCAGAGATTAGTTGTGAGAGGACTTTATTAATGATATTATTAATGCGGGTTGCAAAGCTTAATGAAGAGACAAGGATTTGACCTAAGTATTTGTGCTTGGTCACAAACAGGAAGTAATTGTCTGAGATAGTAAGGACAGGAAGTCAATAAGCTCTGTGATGGGTAGTTAAAAAATAACACGCTTTTTGTGGTTAACTTGGAGTATTTTGTTCAGGTAATTGAATCAATGGATATCCCCAAAAACCTGCCCCCCCCCAACTTGCAAACTGCTCTATGTATCCTCCTTCTGTAATTCCAACTGCTTCTTGTCTGCCTCCTTTCCTACTGTCCTAAACCCCTCCTTTCCACATCTGTAATTTACTCACCTGGGTGGGTGCTTATATGCTCCCCTCATTGTTAAAAGCCATGTTGTTATTCAGAAGCACTGTTAGACACCCTTACTTCTCACTGTGCTTCCTAGCACTATTAAAAATGCAGTCCTAATTATTCTTATGTAATGGGAATCATGAGGACATGCAGTATGGAACACACCTCATGGGGTGTGCTGATAGAGCATTCCAACCTACAGCTCTATAGAGTAGCATGAGAGCTAAACAGATTAGGCAGTAATGTAGGAATAGCATTGCTCAATTTATCATGTGAGCAGTGAAGGCTACTCAACATCGCACCAGACTTGCATCATTTGTCCATAAAGGATGCCACCACACTAAAGTGCACAGCTTATCTGTCCATGTGCAGAGCAAGTACATAACAAATATTTATAAATACTGACCATCGTTTCATTCTGACTGGTCACACGTAATACCGCCAGTATTGAATAGGATAGTAATATACCCATAGCACTGCTGACATCCTATGTGACCTCTGTTCTTTGACATTACAAGTTGATTATTATTTAATTAATATATGTAATAGTCTTAGGGCAAAAAAAAAAAATAAAAAATAATGCTCACAAATGTATCTGCTGCAATGTGTATGTTGCAGTAGTTCAAAGCTTTCGTCAGTAAATCTGTGACTTGTAGTTATTTAGACCAATCTGGCAAAAATAAACAGAATTTCATCAGGTACAGTAAATGGAATTCCAGTATGGTGCTATATAAATAATTCTATTATTGTTGGAAACATGTAATACTTCATCTGTTTTGTTTGTATTATCTAATATCATTTCAGTTTATAAAGTCTTTTTCTATGCCTGGACTGTTGATGCATTCAAAAGTAAAGTTTATCAGACCTACCTATAAGAATAGCACAGAGTTGGAGGCTGACATAATGATTATGGTATTTACCTCACAAACACAAGGTATAGGGTTTGATGTTCACCTTTTAAATGGAAATTGGCTAGACTTGAAATGGCCTGCAAGGGCCGCTAGCCTAATACTTACAGTACCTCTGAACTTGGTTTGGTTAGGTGCTGAACTTGCACAGATGTTCTTTTTCTGCTGCAGCAATAGTATTATTTTTGATCTGAAATCCATTTATGTGCGTCTTTTTCAGACCAGCTAAGGAGAGACTGTGCTGGAGAAAAATATTTGTTTCAATTGTCACTCAGTACTCATTGTTGGTATACAACTGTCCATCTAAAGGACATCTCCATAAACCAATATCTCCAGCTGTGTAATACCTTTACCGCTCACATACCTCAACCACCTGATTAACTCACTCCTCCTAAACTTATTTTCAGTTTAACACACACCATTGTAACTATAAACCCACTGCACATAATCAGGTCCCCTCTTTCATTTTACTGGCTTGTGTTAGCTTTTCTTACCTAACAACTACTACCCATATCTCCACCACTTCTACTTCCTTTACTTTAAATCTATTCTACCTTTTCCATTTGTATTATGTAATAATATGTATATTTGACTTATTAGATCTGTTGCATATATATTGTTTGTACGGTTTTCTATGCTTACTCATAAATTTAAACCATTGTTACTTGTGTACTGTATATTGTTTTGTTACATTATGATACAATCCAGGCTGAACCAGTATTTGGTCATTACTTGATCAGTGTTCTACCCTGGTAAACAAATTTAAATACAATAAAATAAAATAGAAATAAATAAAATGCAGTAATGGATTCATAATAAGTAACTTCTTTTTTTAATCATTAATGTTGAATGATGTTACAGTTTGTGACATATTGCTTCTGCCTAAAGAATGTCTTTTGAATTTTCTGAAAGCAGAATGATTATGTTATAATGCAAAAAGAAAACAATGCTGTTAGATGAAGAAAGGTATTCAGACAAAACGTATCCCAGATGGTTTACAGACCACCTTCCTCCTTTTCCATAATAGATTTAGTTTTGTACACAGCATTTTGGTATGCATTATACCTCAAGGAATCATCCATTTAGTGCCATTTTTCATTTATTTTCATCCTTTTATGCCATAATCTTCCTTGCCTGTGAACTTTTGTGCACTTTTCAAATGAAATGAACACGTGCAGATTCCACATTTGTATATCTTTTTGGAGGTAAGACTTGACATAACCAGTTCATTGCATTTTACTGCTGTTACATTGAGTAGGAATTTCACCATGCTGATGACAATGATGGTTTCTTGTGTGTCTTTACTCATGCTATTCAAATTATTACTTATATTTGTGAAGTGCACTGCATAATTCTTATTTCCACGTTTATCAACTTGATAAATTCATTCTAGTGCTGCTCTTTCTTTTTCTTCTGTGTGACAATGTTAATTACCATCTTTTTCTTGTTTGCCTTCTCAAAACTTTCCTTAATTGAGTCAAAAAATGATTTATTTACTTTTTTGTATATAACAGAAACACTTTCTAAAGCTGTGGCAAAGATGCTGAAATGTTTCCCATTCCTTTCCAAGATAATGTTTAATTTTTGGATTTTGACAGAAGCTTCAATATATGCATGCTAGTTTGCTATGGATTTCAGCATTACTCCATTTTTATTCTGCACATCATAAAGTTCTAACAAATACCATCTTTTAAACAAGGGAGCACTTAGATAGCATGGCCTGTAAGGAATCCATAGCAGTTTCCTAAATAGGACTTGCACCAAACTGCAAAATAAAGGGAAACATAACCAACAATACACAATATCAACTTTTAAAAATTACAAAAAATTGTTTTAGCAGGGAGGACATCTGCACCCCCTGCAACACTTTAGATCCTACATATCTAAACAACCAAATCTGAGATCATGCAATTCTGTGGGTAAGGGGGGAGTTTCCTTACACCCATAGTTCCATGGATTTGTCTTCAATTTAAACAGGAGTTAGTTAAGCCTAATAATCTAATCCTGTTTTGATGTACCTGCATGCAAATAACACTAAGTGTACCCCAGTCAGTGAATGCAGAACAAGCACGTTTCTAATGAGGGCAAAGAATGTGCAGCATCATTGGATACAGACAATGCTGTGCTGCTTCTGGAAGTGTGGGATTCAGTTTGACATGCATCTGTGTATTCATAGTCGGCACTATGTTTGTCACAACATATATTTATTTCCTCTTCATTTGCATAGCTCTCAACTGTCCATATTTTTACTTCATACTTTTGGTCTGGTCTTCATAAAACTTGTGGTTTTCTGACAAATCCGTGATGACTGACTTCACTAAACAATGACAGACATTTAAGTTTCAGACTTCATATCCCTCAGAAAAATGTATGGTAACACAAAACCTTTTATTCTAGCAACTTTCTAAGCTTATACAAGCAATATTTATAAATTGCCCATATTTTGAGGCCTTTGCCCCCCCCCCCCAGTATTTTTAGATTTGTCCAGATTTCTTGTGCTAAGAGGTTGAGAGGTTATGTTAATTTGTTTTCTTATTAATGCAACACAACTGTTGTGATCAGTATATAGGTGTGACAGACTTTCTCTATTGAATATTTTGTTTTTATTGTTCTTTAGTACTTAATATGATTGTGAATCTCATGATTCAGTAACATAAAACCTTTGTTTCATTATATGATAATCAGACAGCCCCATAGGGACAGTACAGGTATAGGTGCCACATTTCCCTTTATGTAATATTGATTGGGCTTTTCAGGACAACTGTCATGTTACAACTTCTAGACAAGAAGCAGTTTATTATATAGTATATTATTGCAATTAATCATATTTAGCTTCAAGTTATATTTCTAATGTCTGAAGTGTGGTGATTATGAAACCAAAAGAATAATAAAACATATAACCATGCACTTTTTAAAGGGAGTAGTATAAATTGAGCAACACTGAAAAGAATAGAAGTTAAATTTAAGTTGGAGTACCCAAACCATTTTACTTTTCTATAAGTATATGCTGGGCAGCCCATTAAGCTAACAGAAAACATGAGTGGGTGCATATATGTTTGCAGGTTGTAGCAATGAATCAGACAGAATGAGAATTTGGTTCATAATCTAGTAGTTAAAAGGGAAACTCCACCACCTGCTTTTCTAGGCTCCCTCTAGTGGGTCCTGACATTTCAAATGGTTACCACTTTTCTAAGGCAAAACTGGATCACTTTGCTGCTCAGATAAAGTCTTAGAATAAAACACAAATTTTCTACCAGAATTGTAAGGATCTTTTGTGACATGTTTTAAAAGCTTTAAATAATTATCTGATTTGGACAGTGGACAAATATAATTAAAAGCCAACCTTCATGCAATGTATGACCACAAAAAGATTACTTTGATATGTAAGCTCTTTCTGGGCATGTCTGTGATGTGTGTATCCATTCTTTTGACCAAACTAAAGGTTAGAAATTGGAGCATATGACAGAGATGAAAAGGGGAAGCAAGAAAAGAACAGAAGAAAGTGAGCAATTAAGAAATGAACAAGATGGAGGTGGGATAGAAGCCATTCCTCTTAACTTTTTAACTCCATAATGAATGAATTACAGCAAGAGTTGTAATGATTTAATGATGGCAATCCTCAATGATGTGTCATAATTGTGCAAGTTTTATAATGAAAAATTATAGACAATTGTGTGTATTATTCAAAGGTCTGTGAAACTGAGAGGTATGGGTGGGACCATTTTTTGTGGGGCAGTTACTCTCTTTATTTTTTTATTGAGAAGGGAATTTGGGGGAGGAAATCAGGGAAGTAAGAGATTGGTGATAGCGGGAGGTTAGGTTTCAGTGGAAGACAGACATGACTGAAAGGGTGTGGGGTAACACAATGAGATGGGATCACAATGGTGAGGAGACATCAGACAAAGAGGTGGAAGACAATGGTAAGAGTTATAATAGACACAAAAGGGAGGGGAACACTGTGTTTGGGGATAGGATTTGGTATTCAGAGACCCAGACTCTGCCAGCTTTGACACAATGGGAAACTACTCTTTACCCTGAGAGCCATCACCACTGGGTCCTGCCTCAGAACATTGAGTCAGCATTGAGCAGAAACTTAACTGAACAAGTCACTGGAGCATGATCTCTATATGGCCAATGTGAGCATCAAGCCTCCTGTCCAGTATCTCTCCCACAAGCTCAGCGATTTCCTGGTAAGTGACAAAAGTGTCACCTCCACTTGCACTGCTACCAGTGGGTACCAGAGGACCAGCATCTGATGCAGGGCTATCTGGCCCAGGTGGTGCAGGTAAGGCAGAAGGCAGCTCTGGCAGACAGGGACCCACATGTGTGAGGTGCCTTTGGTGGTGGTGGTGCTGGCATTGCTGCTGCCACTTGTGGGAGGAAACTGGGCATGCCAGTATGGCCAGTCCAGGTCACTGCATGCTGCATATATTAGTAACAGAAATGGAGAGACATAAAAAAGAAATAAAAGAGAAAGGATAGTGACAAAAAGGGTGTTGTAAGAGATATATAAAAACAATGAAACTGTATTCTTAGCTATGTTTATACTTATAATACAGTGAAGGAAAAAAAGCGCTTGAAATTGCAGGACATACAGAGTTATGTCTTCAAAGTTTTTGCCAGTATAATAATCTTTGGGAGTTAAGAAGCCTACTGCAAAAGCCATAATCACATGCTGTGACATAAGAGCAAGTTATCTGTGGGTGGGATTTATCAGTACAGAACATTCGTGCTTGTATCCAGTAATGCATCTCCATTTGCCTTTCAATCTCTGCAGATGATGGAGATAAAAATAAGGAACAGAAATAAACTGGATAGTAGCATGCATTGGCAACTTACTTGTTTAGGTAAAAGATGATATACTTACAGTATTGAGGTGGTGATTGTGCTTTACCTTCAGCCTCATATTGGCCAAGGATGTCAGGCATGTGGCACCTCAAGTCACTGTAACAGTGATGGCATTGTTCCCCCATGCATGGGATGCCAGTAGCATAGGTGACAGCCTTGGCCAAACTGTTCCAGGCATCATCCTTATACTGTTACTCAGTATAGCCTTAATGCTAGAGTCTGTGGCTGTAGAGTTTATGGAGGATGTCTAGAAAAATCTTGGACTCCTCTTCAAATCACCTCTGTGCTCTAAAAGAAGCTCTATTCTAAACCTCTCCAGCTGTACTTGTCTCACTATCAAAGACTTCAGGAAAAAATGTCAGCAGTCACTTGGCACCTAAATCCGTTTTCACATGTTCCATCCTTGGCAAAGTGACAGACACCAAAGGTAATTTGTGAGATAGATGCCAATATAAAATAATACAGGTATTGTAAATTACATTGGTTCCAATTACACTTGAAGATGTGAGACACGGCATCCTTCCATCCATCTTGTTGTTGTTGAGAATATATTCTCAACAGTGGCTCCTATCTTCACATTGTTAACTATAGCATGACAATTACTCCTAACCTTTCACCTACAAACTGTGGATCTCCACCTCATAATCTTGAACAAATGGACAACATGTGAAGCATTGACTAAGAGTTTACCAGCAAGTTCAGCTAGCGAGACTACAACATGATTAACGTGTCATGTTAGACTCATAAAAAGTTATTTTGATGAGTTCATATTACTCACTGTATTTCACCATGGATATGTTAATAAAATTGCTGACACTTGAATGTTTGACAGATCAGTTTACTTTTCAATTTGGAAATACAGGGAACATGGCTCTATAAAACTTAAATTGAGGAAGCTTACACATAAAGAGGTACACTTGAGTGGTATGAGCATGACAATTTCAAGCCCCTGTTATCTGGACTCCCACACATGCACAGATCTTGCTACAAGTTTTCAGGCATGTGTATAGGTCCATGTCGAATTCAGCACAATGTTTGTCATGTCTGGTTGTCATACAGATTGTGCAATTCAGAAATGATAATGAAATAAGCCCTAATGTGTATACTCATAGCACCCACAGGGTTAATCAACATGATATAAGAGCAATGGGAACAACAAATCATCATTGCACTATGGAAGACAAACGTTTGTTCGAATCTGTATTCTTCTTACTTCAATCACTTGTAGCTACATAATAAGACTGCCTCCTTAAATAAGGCATGTTGCACTTTTTTACACCAACTTTTTTGTACAGGGGTAGCTTTTTGTGTGCTATTAACTGTAAGGTCTAAACTGCAGTTTAGTTTTCTATTGTGTCTACATATACTGGCCAAAATTCTCCCCTTGAGGTCAGTGTATCAGTTGCTGCCACCCAATGTATGTGCAGAGCCATTGTGGAGGTACAGGCAAGTTCCAACAGAGGCTACACAGAGGTTGTGATGGTGATCCAGGCTGTGCTTGTTGATATACAGGAGTGCACAACTGTACATGTGATTCACTGGATAGAATGAATTGCAGATTGGAGCATGCACTGTCTACTCTGTGTCATTTATCAGGGTTGAAGACCCATCCTCGGGGATGGTTATCTGTGACATCTTCAGATGTTAGTTGACCTGGCCATAGACATGCTAGCACTTCCACTGCAACATCAGACATGGCTGTGTCTCTACATCCAGGAGAGATCATCCTTGTGGTCATGGTCATTGCCATGCAAAATCATCCACCAACAGATGTTGGTCAAGATCATGGAGTACAGCAACATCTAGACAAGGTCATGTGATAATTAGTAAAACACCTGTTAGAGCCAGATCTCATGGGTGAGGTGGTACCAGGGTAGGTGAGTCTTCTCTCCAGGGACCACAACAAAGTACTGCACCACATACTGAGGCTGTGTCCTTGCAGACATACACATATATGCGCACACACACACACACACACACACACACACACACACACACACACACACACACACACACACACACACACACCAACACAGTCCAGCACATCCACTGACCCTGATCCTTCCCAACAGTAATCACCTCATAGCAGTGATGACACTTCCCCTCTTTTGTATGCATCATTTTTAGTATATGTATCTGCTTAGCTGATGTATAGTTATTGACTCCCTTCTCCACCTGTGCAAGTTATGATAATTGTGCCATGATCTTTGTACATCCACAGTATAGCCAGCCAATGCATGGGTAAGCACAGTCTGGTATTGCTGTATGCAACATTTTTACTGTAGAGTATCTGCTTAGCTCTTGTAGAGTTATGTTATAAAGCTATGTGCAGTCTGCTGCCTCTTTGCTAGTGCCACAGCATACTGTGCCTGCCACTGTCTGGCATGATCATGACCTGCTGATGGCTCTTCCTCTGATTCCTCATCTGTCTCATCTGCTACTGCTGCCTGTGGTGCTCAGAAATGTGAGCTTTCCATGAGGCCACCCTGCTATAACTGCTTCCTAACATTAATATTGTGTAACATAGCACACACTGTAAATATTTTTGAACACTTGGCAGGATCCCATGGCAGGGCACCATCAGATGCATCCAGAAAGTGGAACTGTGACTTCAGAAGTCCAAATGTATGTTCTGTGATGTTACTGGTGTTTGCCAGGGCATCGCTGTAACAGTGTTCAATTTAGTTATGGACATTTCTAATTGTTCTCATGACCCAAGGTACCATGGCATATCCAGCATCACCAATACGATGCTACTGTGGGAAGTCAGCCTCTTGTAAAATGTTGATAGATGTTACATCATGGCATATCCAGCATCACCAATATGATGCCACTGTGGGAAGTGGGGGGGGGGCATGAACTGTTAAG